>NC_056739.1:1699666415-1699701415 GCF_019279795.1 Protopterus annectens | reverse complement strand
TTAGTTGTCAAACCATGTACGCGTGATTTGAAAATGTAGTTATAGTGCTGTGGTCTCTGGACTTAATATGTTTCTTTTTTGTGTTGTTCATTATTCAAAAGTCTAATTATCTCTTTTATGCCAAAAAAGGAAAGGAAAATAAATTGCTGTTTGTTTTAAACTGCATATTTTTTTAACAGAAAGCCTCGTTGCTTATATCATTTTTTTTTAGAATTCATAGGAATTTCAAGGAAACTGAGCCTTATGACAATTTACTCCTTGCCAGTGCCCACCCTTAGGCCATTCTTCCCTCTCTCTAGGAGGAGTAGGCCCTTGCAATCATCTAAGCTCCTTTAGAAGGATGATAGTGTATCATACTCCTTAATCTGCATGGGCAGTCTGTTCCAGCAGTGAGGAGGAGATGTATATTGAATCTATCTCTTCATTCTGTTTTATTTATCTGCTGTCAAAGATTTACATTCCTGGTTCTGGTATTTGTCGGACTATTAGACTTATGGAGGGGTCTATATTATATAAAGGAATGCACAGAATTGCGAACGCTATATAATCGACCAACAATCCCCGAAAACCCAAAATGTTGAACACACAGATCAGCGATTTTTTTCCAGGGGAAAAAATCATTGATCCATACAAAAATAAATAAATAAATAACACAAAATAAAGTGGGGGGCTTCCGCACACCTCCTACTTAAAAATACCAACTCTAAGATCGCACCACATTGGAGGAGATGGCAAAGTCCCAAAAACTGCCCAGTGATTTTTTTTCCCTAGGAAAAAAATTGCTGTTCTGTGCTTTCAGTATTTTGCCATTTCATGTAATGACGTTCAGCTAAACACTGTTCGCCATTCATTGCATTCGCTAAAATAATAGGGACCCCTTGTGGAGATATAAGAGATTCAGGACAAATGGGACTTTAATGGTACAGCAGGCAAGGCATATAAGATGCTGAATAAAGGGATAGTGCATCCAGTCTCTCTTGGTAGCTTATAGTCCCTAATCTTCTTAGTTGAGAACCCCTGGGGTTTTCTAGTTGTTTGATATGTCTAGTGAGGTACATCACAAAGGTGGCATTATACTCAATGATTGGCCTAATCAATGCTGAATATAAGGGAACAAATTTAGATCTGGATGATATATTCCCTTGGCAATTTGCTGCACTAAGTAGAATTATTTTCTGACTGCTCTTGCCATGTGATGATAGAAAGAGAGTTGTCCATTTATGATCCAAGGCCCCTAACAACATTTTCATTTTGATGTGGGGCATTGTCTGTGCTGTATGCTGAGGGAGTGGTTGTCTACCAAATGTGATAATAATTTTGTACCTTTTTTGCACATACTTTGAACCCATTTTCAGTTTGCCAGTTATTTACATGTGTAAGTTCTTACTGAAGGGTTAGGGTATATTTGGGGGAACGTATCAATAAGTCCTAGTTTGCAGTCATCTGCATACTTAGTTAGCTAGAGGTCTTGGATTTCAGTGTGGTGATCAGAAAAATAAATGCCAAAAAGAAAGGGTCCCTCAATTAAAAGATGGTGGACACCACTGGCCACATTCATAAGTTCATAGGTAGGTACTAGGCTATCTGCCCGAAGGCATTTATAAGCTTAGCCAGAATGTGTTGGCTCTTGCCACTCCCTTAGATTAGTTCCCTGTGCCTCTGTCCAGCAGAGCCACTGAAGTGATCCCCGGGGTAAACTTTCTGTTTCCCATCCACTCGTCAAGATTTCTTTTGAAGAGTGTTAGCGAGGAGCTCTGCCTAATGTAGATTGGGATCTTGTTCCAAAGCATGGGAAGTCTCTGGGACAGGAATCTATCCCTCCAACACATCTTATTTATTGTTGTGGTGAGGTTTAGATCCATAGAGCGTGTGGCTCGTGGGGATAAGGTTTTCTTTAGGTGGAGCATGTTCATCAATTCTGGGTTGGACATGGCCTTGTATGTCAGGCAGAGATCACCTCTGAGTAGGCGGTATGCAACCGAGTACAGCTGTAATTTCTTCAGTCGAGCTGCATAGGGCATCTGTTTGAGGCCAGTGATCCTCTTGGTGAGGTACTTCTGTGGTCATTCCAGCTGTTGCAGGTGTCTTGTAAGATACATCCCAAATGGGGCGTTGTACTCTATGATGGGTCTGATGAGTGATGAGTAGAGGGGCACAATGACCTCTTTTGATCTGGATACAAACCCTTTTGTGATTAGGTGGGCCATGTAGAAGGATTTTCTAACCACTTTGGCAATGTGATTATCAAATATTATCATGCTTTCTGATGAGGTACCTGCCACTCACACTGTGTGGGTTCTGTCTTTTAGCCATTTTGCTGTCCATCTTACCATATTGGTATCTATGTTTAGGCATTACACTTACGACAACACCAGCATACAGTATGGTATCATACACCTTCGCTAGATACACCATGTGTTGATGACCTCTATAACTCTATTTGTCAAGTTAACCAAATTCCTTAGGCAGTGTCTTCTCTTAACAAAGCCAAACTGCTGTGGATCAAGTCGAATGAGATTTTTGATATCATAGTTTATAAGACCAACTACAATGCATTTCAAGGCTTTGCAGATGAGACTTGTCAGGCTGATGGGTCTATAATTCCTGGGGTCACTGGTAGGCCCTCCCTTGTGGAGAATTACCACCACTGTGGTGGGCTAAACTTTAGGAAAAATCTTAGGGTAAGCATTTTGGGGAGTGACAGTGCTAAGGAATGGTTAGTACTGTTTATTAAACCAGGCCCCATGGAAAAAGTATTTTTGGTTTTGCAAAGCACTTTCAGTACATGTTCCTTTGTGGTAACGGGATGTAGTGAATTCAGGGATATGTGAACTTTGGAAGAAGTCTCTGGGATAATAATGTAATATTAACAATCTCTTTTAGGTCTGAACATGTGGTAATATTTTAAATAAGTTCAAAACAATGTTGGATGTTATTCCTTTTTTTAGCTAATGGAGCTAAAGAAAGTTTTATAATTGTCTTTAGCTTCAGATACTAATAAACCTATGTTCAGGGTGCACATTAGTAGACCAAATAGTATTTTTCAAGGTTTTAGTAATATTTAGTAATATTTCTGGTAATATATTTCACATTTTAATGTATTTTAGTCCTTCTTTCTTACCGGCTTGCCATCTTCATACCTGTTTGCTATAGATTTCTGACACACCGTCAAAGAGTGCCCTCCTAAAGTCCAACGGTGTTACTTTTGATGAGACTATATCCATAGTTAAGCTGATAGAGAACCATACTGTTTGGTGATTACTTATTCCTAATGACTTTTATTTTCTTCTCAGAAATTCAATTCCAGTCCATCTAAGAATACCAATTTCAACACTACTCTTTCTCGAGTAACTTATATCATGGCTGTCCAGAGCTCCCCTTGCAGTGTATTACAAATGTTCTCATCCTTGGATGTGATGGTAGCCTAAGCACTGTAATTAACACTGGGCACATTTAAGTTCCCAATCAACAATACTTTTCTTTTCTCTGCCTTTTTGTGGATATCATCTATCATTTGTTTTCTTATCTTTTTCCTACTTATGAGGAGGGAATCTGAATACGTGTTTGCAGGTAGTATCACCATTACCACGTCCAAAAGAACACAGTGCTGCTACCTCTCTTCCTTTTACATTGATCCCTTCTCTTATATAAATAGCTATACCTTCTCCTATAATATCCCCCTTTACATCTATACCTTCACTTCTATAGACCCTTGGAATGTTTGGTTCACTGAATATCATGGTCCTTTTACTCTTACATTAACAAGCATGTTGCCTAAGATACAGGACGTGATACTCAATACCTTCCACTCATCATTTGTCATATCTTTCATACCTTTTTTTTATCTCATCTGTGTTTACATTATTTTTGTCTTTTTCCTGTTTAACATCGACCTTCTCCTGAAATTGTTCTGACTGCTAAAGTTTGTCTCTATTTCCTTTTCATAAGAACAATAGTTGTGAATGCTTAGAACAACAGTTGAGAATGCTTAGAACAATAGTTGTGAATGCTTAGAACAATAGTTGAAAATGCTTAGAACAATAGTTGTGAATGCTTAGAACAACAGTTGAGAATGCTTAGAACAATAGTTGTGAATGCTTGGAACAATAGTTGAGAATGCTTAGAACAATAGTTGTGAATGCTTAGAACAACAGTTGAGAATGCTTAGAACAATAGTTGTGAATGCTTAGAACAATAGTTGAGAATGCTTAGAACAATAGTTGTGAATGCTTAGAACAACAGTTGAGAATGCTTAGAACAATAGTTGTGAATGCTTAGAACAATAGTTGAGAATGCTTAGAACAATAGTTGTGAATGCTTAGAACAATAGTTGTGAATGCTTAGAACAATAGTTGAGAATGCTTTTATGTCAGGAGCTTAGTGTTCAGCCTGTGTTAGAGGTCAAGACAGAATGCATTATTTGGCTGCTTCAGACTCTTAGCTCTTTTTGCTACAATAGTGAATAAAGAATTTATACATAAGTATTGGAAAGAAATATTCTACAAGAAATATAAGCAATGCAAACTGCAACAGGTGGCATTAAAATGCCAGATAAACTTAGGGAATTTATATATGTGTGTGTGTGTGAGTGTGTGTGTGTGTGTGTGTGTGTGTGTGTGTGTGTGTGTGTGTGTGTGTGTGTGTGTGTGTGTGTGTGTGTGTGTGTGTGTGTGTACAGTCACCATCCTGAAAATGCACTTCAGATATTATTAGTTACACTGCAAAAAAAAAAAAAAAAGGCAGAGAACCATTTCTCCTTTCTCCAGGGAGGGTCCAGGTTTTTGATATACCTTGTAATGGAGAACAGAGAGTGAGGTGTCACTGAGGACTCCATCAGTTCTCTTAGCAGTGACCTGTGTAGGACTGAGTCAAAGGCCTTGCTGAAGCCGAGGTTGACCACATATGCCAGTTATCCCCCTTGTCAAGTTCTTTAACACATTCTTATGACTGGAACAGACTTGTTTGACATCATCTCCTGGCTATGAACCCATATTGGTTATTATACTGGAGACTGTTGTCCTGTAGGAAAGCAACCAGCCTTTCCCTCAGAATTCCCTACAATACTTTCCTTGCCACTAATAAGAAGTCAGCAGTGTTGTAGTTCCAGTGAATTTTCCTTATCCCACCCCTTGCTTACTTCTACTCTTCAAGAACTTTGCAGTGGCCAATGATCTGTTGAAAACCTCCTTGAAGAAACCTGCCAGCACACTGGCCAGTTTCCAGTGGTCTGTCAGAGGAAGCCCACCTGCTCCTTGTTCTTCACCATCCCTTAGGGAAGCTATTTTTATCTTGACCACCACTTTATGTATCCTGTTAATGGTCTGCTGTTCTCCACATCTGGCCTACACTCCCAGCACTGCACCCTTCCCTTGTTGTTTTGTCTGGTGCTTTCTTGTTCCAAATGATGAAATTCTTCTTGATCCAAAGGTTCTATAGGATCCCTTCCCTTTCTCCATTGGATGCAGGAACTGAAAAATATGTAGCTGGGGGACAGAGAGCGAGAGATCTGATCCCAACCCATATATTTTTCTGTCCCACAAATGAATCCATCCACCAACAGGTTGTACACCTACACTGATGTGTCCAATGGCAGTAGAGTAGGTTCATATGTTCCCAGGTAATTACTTGGCAAGCAGTATAAAGGTGATAACAACCACTGACAATAACCCACATTCAAAAGTTCCCTTTAGCCTCAAGGAGAGAAACACAGGATAGACCAGGGGAGAACGTGAGGATGCCCTTCCAATTGTTCATCTTTACCTTAAGGGTGGTAAGAGTGTTACTCTGCTTGACAGGCAGTGAAAGTTTATTCCAGAGATGTGTGATATATTGGGATATGAATCTATCATGCCAGCATTTCTTATCTGCTGATGAAGATTTAGTTTTTTAAGTGGGTATTTGAGAACCTCTTTGTTCTGAAAAGGAATAGGTGGTTGAAAAGGGCTGGATCTGGGGTAGACACAGATCCCCATCAAAGAGTCTGTAAGACATTGAGTACAGCGAAAGCACTGCCTGCCTGTTCTGGCAACTAAGGTTTTTGAAGCCACTGATCTTTTTAGTTATGAATCTCAGAGATCTCTCAAGCTGAGTGATGTCTTTAGACAAATACATGCCAAAAGGGCATGTTATTCAATAATGGGTCTGGTGAGATACTAGTAATGAAGAATTTAGACTTCTTTGGATCTAGAGGAGAGGCCTTTGTTAATGAGATAGGCCAGATAAATGCTTTCCAAATTATTACAGAGACATTTTGGCCAAAAGTTAAGGAAGTATTAACAAATGCCTAGAGCTCTGGTGACAGTGTCTGACTGGAGTCATGTGCCACTTATATGGTATGTGAAATTAATTTTTCTTTAACAAAAATGAACTATAGCACTTTTTGTCACATTTAATTTGAGATTATTGACTTTGCATAATTTGCTAGTATGGCTAACCCATGAGCGTGCAACTGGGAGTCAGTGGAAAATCAAATGACATCCATCTTCTAGTCACATGTAAACTTACATAACATCAAGCCTGGAATGTTGGCCTGAAAAACTGAGAAATAGATGTCAAGTAGGAGAAGGCCCAGCACTGAGCTCTGTCATATACCAGTATTAACTTATTTACTTCAGAAGTGGCACCTGCGACTCTAACCATACTGGGTTTTGCAAGACAACCATTCAGCTATCTACTGCACAACATAAGGATTTATGTTCGGATTTACAAGTCTGTCAGTAATGCCTTCATGGGAAAAATATCAAAGGTACTGGTCAAGTCCAGATATGGTACATCTACTGCATAACTACTACACACTGCTTTGTTTTTTTTCAAAGAAATTAATGAGGTTAAAGAAGCAGGCAGCTTCATTTGACATAGTCAAATTTATGAAGGTACAGAGTTAAGAGATGTTCATTGTCCAGATTAATGAGATCTGAGATAATAATATTTCTCAATTATCCAGATTTTTGCAGAGTGTGCAGATTTTTGCCTTATATTTTTGGTCTGTTCCTCATAAAATTTGTAATTTACTGGCAAATCAACGTGATGATCTGAGAACTGAAGTCACTAAATAATGACATACATTTGAGTTTCAGACTTCAAATTATTCAGAAAATGCATGTTAACACAAACCCTGTTATTCTAGCAACTTTCTAAGTTTATAAGAGCAATATTTAAAATCTGTCCCTAATTTGGGCCTTTGTCCTCCTATTTTGTCAGGCATTGTCCAGATTTCTAGCATAAGAGGTTGTTTATCTTTTCCCGGTTAGGGGTCGCCACAGCGGAACTCCAGTCTGCTAATGATTGTCAGTAGATTTTTTTTTATGGTGCCAAGTTGCCAGCCTGACGTCCAACCTTCAGCAAAGGCATGCCCATTCACGCATGTCTTTCAGAGGCTACTCGACCGTGAGGAGGACATGCAGACTCCACACAGAAGGCACTCCAGCCAAGAATCGAACAGGAGAACCTCTTGCTGTGAGGCAACAACGCTACTGCTGTACCACCGTGGCTTTGGAGATAATATGTTTCATAGCTTTATATATGAGGCTAGTGAGACTCATGAGTCTGTAGTTACCAGTGTCTATGGTTTAAGCCACCCATAACAACAGGAATGTAGCCAGTGGATTATCTTGAAATAAAGAGGTTAAGTAGGGATCCCAGTAGACCATATTTGGCACTGATAATCTGGCAACCTTGTATGTTATCAAGGCCCATGGATGAGGTGTTAGCCACTGAGTGGCTGAAATGATTTGTTCCATAGTAATTAAAGGGATGCCTGTGAGTGTGGAATTTGAGGAACAACTATAACTGTGGGTGGAGCAAAATTTGCACTGAATTTATCTGTTAAGATACCTTCTATTACTGTGAACTATCTCTGAACATTGATAGATGTAAGTTCTTTACTTTATGACACAGTTAAGGAAAGATTTGTATTTTTTATTAGTGCTTATTTTAAGTTCCTACTCAGCTTTGCGTTTCACAGTGGTTCCCTTAAACTCTTTACCAGGTTGCTTAAGCATGCTGTTAAGGTAGCTGAGACCTCTTTAAGCATTAATGTTTTTAAATTTGTCATTATATTTGGTGCAGCTAGGGGCTGCCTTATCAATAGAACTACATAACGGGGAGTAGAAGTCTGGGGTACAGGTGTCAACTTTAGCAATGGAATCCACTGGAGGAGAATTTATTAAGGTCAACAGAGGTGTTTGCAGGCAAGTACCGCTAGTTGTAAAGGCAAAGGTAATTCTTTTATGGTCTGATGATACAAATGGAGGTGTGCAAGAAGTGTCCATATTTGTGAGGACAAGATCAAGGGTATTGGGGACCTTAGTAGGATGGTTATCTATTTGTAAAAAATAATTAGCATTTATAACGTTAAGGAAGCGTTTGGCATGCTGTCTATTGGTAGTGTAAGTCAGCCAGTTTACTGATGGATAGTTGAGGTCCCCAGTAGAAATGTGTTAGGTTTAATGGGGATTTCAACTAAGGTGTTAAGACAGCTATCATGCTCAGAAGGGAACATAAAGGGTGTTCTATAGTTAGCTTTAAAGTAATAATCTTGTTTAGGTGATTTGGACACCTTGGAGTTCAAAATTTGTGTCGTGAAAAATCAGTCTTGAGATGTGATATCCTTGAAAAATACTGATACATCTCTACAAATGCCAGTAGGTCTAAATATGTGATAGAGATAGGCACTTAACCCAGAAATAGACTCTTGGCATTGATAGACTCTTGGAACTGAGTTTAGATACTTTAACATGTACAATTTTTGAGATAGAATGGCCATTAGATGGACTCTGCCTAAAAAGAAAGTGGGGTGTAACAAAGGCTTTAGCCAGAGTGTGAAAGACTTGGTAAAAGAGACGCAGGTCATCCCTATCAAAGCAGGAAGGCTTGTCAGCCATCTCATCCCAAACTGACACATATTGCATCCCTCTAGAATGCCAGCAGTTACATAGCCAATTATTAATGCTAACTGTCTTGTCTTTGAATCATGGCATAATTCCGGGTGAAAATACCACTCAAGACCAGTGTCTTTCCTGCATCAGTCACTTGAATAGCAAGCTCAGTCATATCCTTCTGCATGTCCCCCTGGGTAGAGTGCCTATGGTCATTCACCCCCATGTGGACCACTATCTGGTCATAATTGTGTTTGTCAGGATGTAGGAACATTCCAGATCCTGCCTCTGAAATACAGTTGCTACCCCATTTTTAACCAACCAGATGGGTTGGTGTGTGTATGCCTTAGAACAGAGTCATTACAGTTAGCAGATGCAGTCTCAGTAGGCCTCATGGGCTTGGAGTCTGTACCACTGTGACTCTTAGAGTTTGTGTTCTCACTGTGGGTGTGCCAGGAGCTGTGCCTACCAGGTTCTAATCACACTTTGCCATTAGATTGATTGCCGTTGTACTTACCTTCTTCACTGCCCCAGTTCGTTCTACTTCCCTATTCCCCTTAACCCAGGCTACCCCATCTCTTACATAAACCACTACTCCCTCCCCTTTGCCTGATTTTAAAGGTAGACTGACAGCTGTATCCCTTCTATTTTCCTTCATAGAGCATATCCTGCCGTCACTACATCTGACCTCAGTATTGCAGGCCGTCACTACATCTGACCTCAGTATTGCAGGCCGTCACTACATCTGACCTCAGTATTGCAGGCCGTCACTACATCTGACCTCAGTATTGCAGGCCGTCACTACATCTGACCTCAGTATTGCAGGATCTGTGCCACAAGGCCATACACCTTCAAGTTAACTGAGAATTTTGTCATTATTTAGTAGCCTGTCATCACTACATCTGACCTTGATATTGCAGGAGCTCTGCCACAAGTCCCTGCACCTACAAGCTAACTGAGAATTTTGTCATTGTTTAATGTAAGCATATTTATCATGAAGAACCTTGTTGCATATTAGCTTTAATCGATTAAATACATGAATTTCCTGTTCCCCATCCAGTTGTCCAAGTATACTTGAATTTGGTTAGGGAGGAACTCTGCTTCACATGGATGGGGAGCCTGTTCCAGAGATGGGGTAGTTTTTGAGATACATATCTGTCTCTCCAGCAGGTCCTGTTTATATCTCAGGCAAGTTTTAAGTCTTTAGAATGGGTAATTCTGGTGCTGTTTTTTTCAGATATGCAGGAGGTCCATCAGAATGGGGTCTGACAATGCTTTGTATGCCAGGCATACATCTCCCCTCAACAGCTTGTAGGAGACAGAATACAGAGATAACAGCATTGAGCAGTTATACACTTAGATTTTCTTGGTTTTGATTTGCTATGTCAGAAGACACTGTTTTAGCTAATATTTGAAAGCCTAGTGGGGCGACTTTCAAATATTAGCTAAAACGTTGTCTTCCCCCATAGTGCCTTTTTTAGGCAAGGCCAAACTGAAAGTACTTCTGACATATCAAATCAAAACCAAGAAAAGCTATAAGGTATAACTGCTCAGTGCTAGGAGACTAAACAAAAAAACTCCACTCCCTAGAAGCTCTTTTCACTCTAGAGAATGCTGATGTCTGTGCGGTCACTGAGATATGGTTTAAAAACATAGAGAGCACACTGACAGTGCAAAGTTATAATGCCTTCCACACATTTCAACCGGCTACTACACAGACAGGGACTAAAGGTAGAGGTGTCTTGATTTACATCAAAAATAGACATACCTCAAGGCTTGTCAAACAAATGCACTTGAGGTTCTCCATGCTCACATTACCATAGGCAAAATACAAAACTCTTATTTTATAGATAGTATAGCATCTCTAACCAATGATTCCTCAATATTTAATCCAAGCCCTGCCCAACAGCCATGTATTATCACATGCACTTTCACCTTCAAACATGTGCCCACATCTTATATAGAACTAGTCTTAAACAAACTTAAACCATGTACTTCTTTAGCTGATGACCTTCCAAGCAAGTACCTAAAATAGCATCCAGTAGCATTGCCTATCTTGTCTCAATCCTTATAAATAGGTCAATCCAGGAATCCCATGTTCCCTCTCCGGAAAAAGTCACACATTATCTCTCTGCATAAAGGAGGACATTCGACAGACATTAATAACTTTAGACCTATAGTAATTTTATCTTCCCTTGTCAAAATACTTGAAAAATATATTCAAAAACAATTGCTAGACTATCGCCTGCAGGAAGAACTCCTATCCCCTACACAACATGACTTTCATCCTTCCCATAGTACTAGCACTGTTCTTCTAATATATATATAGATACTGTCAATAAAGCTAGAGATAATGCCAAACTAATCACTTCCTTATTTTTAGACTTGTCTAAAGCCTTCGATACAGTTTGTCACAACAGACTTCTACCTCAAATGTCCTCACTAGGTCTCTCGCAGCCCACCTTTCTGTGTTTTAAAAGCTTCCTGTCCAATAGATATCAGTCAGCAAAATGGCATTCCATGCTGTTTCCTTACTTCCCAATCACCACCGGTGTACCACAAGGCTCTATCCTTGGTCTCCTCCTCTTTAACATTTTCACTAACATCCTCTATACTTTCACACAACAGGCCACCCTAATACAATATGCAGATGATTACACTCTCATTTGCACATCTGACAACATGGTACACCTCAAAAAATTCTTCAGGAAGCTTTAACAGGCACTGAAACATGGCTTCATAACTCACAACTCATGCTCAATCCAAAAAAGACCAAACTACTACTTTTTTCCCAAATCCCTCTCTCATGAAAAATCAGAATTTAAAGTCCTCTCTCTTGATAATATAACTATTAAAGTCACTTCTCATAGCAAACTATAAGAGGTGATAATGGATGATAATCTTACATTCGACCTGCATATACAAAATTGTATAATAAGAACTCATAAAAAACTAGGGATGCTTTACAGAGTCAAAAACTTTCTCACCAGAACAACCAAAACTACATTTGCCACTGCTTATCTACTCCCCACTCTTCTTTATGGGTGTTCCCATCCTTACTAACCTCCAGGCTTCCCAAAAATTAAAACTTGAACAATTCTATAACAAAGTTGTTAAATTTGCAGCATATGGCCCTTTCAGAACTCACCACTGTATACCAATGAAAAGCATAAATTGGTTAGAACTGCCATATCAACTAACATATATGCAACTTCTTACCACCTATAAAATTATCCAGCATCCATCTGTCTGTCCAGCACTAAAAACACATTCTACACATCTATATTCCCAGTTGGTCATTCCAATCTTGTGACCAAAAAATCCTGTCTGTCTACAAACCTAGGAAATCTGCTGGGCATTGTCAATACTCATAGATGGTTACTAAGGCCTGGAACCCTTTACCTGCATCCATCAGGTTTATACCCTCCCTCCCATCTTTCAAAACCACTCTGAAAGACTTCCTAGCTAAAATTTGGCTTTGTTTTTGTGCAAAACCAGGACAAACTGTATTCCTAAATGTGAACATGTACCTTTTCATTCCTTATACCTCCTTACTCTCCCTTCTTCACTTACTTCCTATTTGCTAATTCTCTTCCCTGAGTTTCTCTCCAAATATATCATGTCTATTTTTTCCCTCATTTCATAGTGCAATTTGTATTTGTAATAGACTAACTTACCTTTAATTTCTCTACAAATTGTCTAAACTTGTATCAAGTCTTAGCCAACGTTTTTATATTATGTTTAATTTGTTATAATTATTTTTACTACATATGTTTTTGCTTTATTTTTGAAGATTGTAAAATTATTGTTCTTAAAATGTTTTGCAATAATTTGGAGCTTTTTGTCCCCAGGCCTCTGCTGAAAATGGACATCTACCCAGCTGGATATTCCCTCAAATATCAATAAATAAATAATGCCTGTTTCATACCAAACTGTTCAGCATTAATACCTTTTTTATACCAAACTGGAGATTATCCTCATCATGAAGCTCTCCTACACCATGCCACCCCCCCATTTGTCCACAAACACCTGTCCACTTCTGCATCCATGCAGTGCAATCTATAATACTTAGCTTTCCTAAGATACTAGGTGTAGATATGGGTAAGACTTCTGGAAAAAGCATTGTGCTTCCTAGCTCTTGACATCCTTTGGCCAGACTTTTGTCTGCATAGCAACTTCTTCCAATGTCTGTGCTGCCACATAATCGACCCTGATGGCCACGACTTAAGACCTAGTCCCGCTCTTAACCACTACTTTTGCTTTCTTCTCCACTGTCTTTCCAGGGTTAATCTTGATCAGTTCTTCACTATAGCCAGGCCTGCCATATTCCCCACTCTAAACAGGAAGATCCCCTTTGTAATAGATTCAGAGATTATCAGTGCTTTGCTTACACCCCTTCATGGTAACTTTTTGGTCCCGTCTGACTCTGTAACCTGTAGTGCATACTCACCTACCTTTACCCTGTACTGTATCCATATTTGTCTCTTCCTGGCCTGATATGAATTCTCACTATTCCTTTCCTTTTCTTGTTATTGTCCACTTTTTCATTCCCCCTTTCTGCCTGTTCATATTTGCGTCTACTCCCGGATCACTGCCTAATTTCTGTTCGACACCCCATCTCTTTTTATTATTCTCCTCCTTGTAACCCTCACATTATTTCCTCATCCCTCCCCCACCCCTCTTTCCCATTCTCTCCTGTTCCCAACCCTTTCTTACAACTCATCCTGTAGATTGCTACAGCTCCCACCCTTTGACATTCTCCAGGCCTGCCCATTCCCATCCATGTAAGGCAACATCACTAGTGACAAAATGTATATCATGAACAAACTGTGTGGAGATTACATGTTCTCCTCTCCCTGTGTCTGCATGGTTCTTCTCCAGGTACTCCAGTTTCCTACCACCTGTTCAAAACACACTGATTGATTGACTTCTCTAAAGCATACACATATATTAAATTTACCATTGCCACTGTGATCCAGGTTGTTGTAGAAAAGGATTCATGATGACCAGTTCATTTACTCAGATAAATAAATAAATTAATTAAATTACAAGTTAAATTAAAACTAAGAAAAACAAAATATAACATTTAAGTGTTTCCTGACAGCTAGTACTCCTGGCATCTTCACCTCATAGCCATGTAGCACATTTCAATGACCTATCAGCCTTTGCTTATGCCATGACTGGTGACATCAGCTTTCAGAGTTCCTGCATTTCCTGTCCAGACCCCTATCCCTGTGCAACAGTGTAGATGGGATGTCCCAGTATGTCCGTGTGCTACACTACCAGCCCACAACAACAACACCTCACCCACCTTTTCCTCACTCCTGCCTCCTTCTACCTCTCCTATCCATATCCTGTGTTAGTGATCTGCCTCTCTGACCCTGAAAAGGACCTGAAAATTCAGGTCTTGTAGACCCGTGAGGGGGGGACTGCCACTTAGCTTACATTTCTATGCCCTCTCTACCTGGGGTCTGACAGTTTAGTGCAAAGGATTAAAGCTGTGAGCTGCCAAAAGCTTTCATCCTATAGTCAGGATTGATTTGCTAAAATCTTCATTTGCCCGTTGTTTTTCTCTGTGCAAGTCACTTAATTAGACAGTGTTCCCATATTACCCATGAAAAGAGAAAGTTGTGCTTAGTGGGTTTACCATTTAAAAAAATAAAAATGTAATTAACCCATTGACACTTTCCATTCTAATCTGCACTAGAAAGGTATTTTTAACATGGCTGGATTAAACATTTCCTTGACTGGTTTTGAACATCTCCTAGTCTTCATATGTTTAGTTAGTCAACATTTTCATTGCAATAGACTATCTGTACGTAGTCACTGAGATAAAGCTTTTATAAGATTCAGTAAGCTATGCAGGTGCACAAAACATGCTACACTGATTAGTACAACCAAATGGAATTTAAAAGAGCTAGTTTGTCTATGTGTGTTCTGACTGGACTGTCTGCCACTGACCCATGAAGCTCTTGACTAGCTGGAAAGGGCTTGTTGCAGATAGGTAGCTTCTTACTGCAGACAACTCCCTTGACTGCTTTCCACTTGATAGTTTACAAGCTGTCATTAAGTGAGCACAACCAGTCTCTTTTTTAGGATAGCTGAAGGCTGTCTACTGTGCTGTTTGTAAGTGATTGCGTCAGTAGTTTATTGACAGCTTAAAAACTACCAAGCTGATAGCAATGAATTATTAGACTGATATATTAATAAACATACTTTGATGAACTTTCAGTGGTCACTTAATGACAACATGGAAAATTTATAACAAAAACATGTTTGTAATGTGGCAACCTACTAACTTGGCTACACTTTAACAAATTATAAGCTGTCACACTCATGTGCTTATAGATAGCAAAGGGGCACCAAGATTAAACTCATAGTTTAAAATCACAGGCTGACTTTACATCACCATAAGGGGTGGTCTTAGCTATATGCAAATACCTTTATCCTCCCCTAGGTTTGCTTGTTCCCATAGAGAGAGATCTTTGACTTCGAAAGGAGCATTTTGTGGTGGTTTGAACCTCTGGCTTTCTTTAACTCCCTCCCTGTTGTCCTGTTTTCAGTGTTGTGACCTCACTCCCTGCTGCTCCCTGGTCAGCTTTTCCCAACATGCTGCACTAATTATAGTGGATGAGTAAGCTGGATCATCAGATATCATAGTGTACAACATGACCTAATGCAAGGCCCTTAACCCTCAAAATATTTTGTCTACACAGCATCATTTCAACGATCATCTAAACAGCAACAATGTAGACAAATAAGCTGAGGCAAAAAAAAAAAAAAAAACTGTAGGAAGGAAACGTGAGTGAGTGCATGTATTAGGCATAAAATGTAAACATCTTTTGGCTGGAATCAGGCACAATATTTCCAAGGTAAGCGTCCAGGGTGCAGTCATAGTCAAAGAAGGCAAGTGTTAAACTCCTTAATATCATGAGACTGACACATAGGGTTATTGCTGATATTTAAACTGCTGCATTTCCCATTTCATTATGAGATTTACTTCTCTGGCACTGATGCTACATGTGGGGAGGGGGGGGATAATGAGATAACTGCTATTTTGCTAGATGACTAATTTTCATTTTAAGTTAATGTTGCAAAGTACTCAGTTTGTTGATTCAATAGAATGGGATTCTGGCTTGCTGGTTGCTAATTTTTTTTTGCAGAAAAGAATTCTTGAAATGATTCCTCATCAGGAAGTGTTCTGTCCTTGACATTATTTGTAATAACTCTCTACCCTGAAACATCAGTTTGCATTGTAGCTTCCTGTTCAAACTCTTCCTGGCTTTCTGTAAATATTCATTTTATGCAAGACTGTGTGTGTGTGTGTGTGTGTGTGTGTGTGTGTGTGTGTGTGTGTGTGTGTGTGTGTGTGTGTGTGTGTGTGTGTGTGTGCTGGGGAGGTGAACTAAGCTTATAAGTAAGCAGGAAACAGGTGTTTATTGGCTCTGAAATGGACACAGAACAATGGTCAACAGACTGTAGCCTGCTGTTACGTCTGTCTCTGAAAAGTCTGTGAAAGTGCAGGAATGCTGGGTCAGTGTAACATAAAATAAGCATTTTGGCACCCGTCAAGGCCAAGACAGAGATAAGCATAATGTTAATAACACTAACCACCCAGCTATCTATGCAGCAGAGAGAATGATTACTTTCATGTAAGCAGTAGGGATATGTTGCAGCATGCATGTGTGAAAAATAACAGAAGTCTTACTTTTTAACAAGCAAAACTTGTGTGTTGGGTTCAGGCAACAATTATACTCCTGATTTTGCCATGGTATATTTTTTTTTTTTTTTTTTTTTTTTTTACAGGTCTGGCATAACAGATGCCACCCAAGGTACAACAGCCCATGTATCTTAATCAAGGAATTTCTGTATAACTTGCACGCTTTTGTTTTTAGTCCTTTTACTTAGATGGTCTGGTATGAACAGCTAGGAAGATGAAATGGACACTGGGAAATTTGAACTACACAGAAACAACCTCGGAATTTCTAGGAAATGGCTATTGATCATTAAAAGTGTAGACAAGCCTTTTAGAAATGCATGAAAAATCAAGTCTGAGGTGACACTGGGAAATGAAACATCCTCAGAATAAACAGTAGAGTAAAGCATGGACAGGAACAGAGTATGCTTTTTTGGAAGATATCTAATTTCTGATTCTGTCACTCTGACCCTGAAACACAAGTATACAGAATAATCTAGTATCCCACGCAGGGACACAGCCAGAACTTTTTTGTAGCTAGAAGTTTATGTTGCTTATACACACCAAGCGCTGGATTACCACTCTGAAAAGACTCCTTGCAGATCTATATTATAAAACAACAGTTCAGCGGTTTGGTACAGAAACTGCCTATAAGCATACCTTTACAATTATATTCTTCACTGGGATGGTAAGGGTTCCAAAATGTGTATAGTTTTGAGGATGGTACAAAATGAGGTGAATACAATGAACATCTGTGGCTTTCTTCCATGGTATTTGTATGAGAAAAGTGATTCCACGTGGCTATGTTCATGATCTCTACACATCTTTATATGATTACAGTGAACACATCTGTCTACACATTTTAAGCATATTTTTACATGAAAAGAATGAGCACATCTGGCTATACCAGTGTTCTAGGTGCACTTAATTATGAGTAGATACAGTGAATATACATATTTTACTATGCATCTTTCATGTAAGTACTGTGACAGCTAAACTCCTGTTCTTATGTACGCTGACACAAAGGCACATTGGCTATAGCCTATGTCACACTATTGATAACCTGTCATTTTTAAATTACTGTGCATGGGATATTGCTGTCCCTTGCCAGAAAAATAGAAATTAAGACTTATCACTAGCTACTGAGATCTATTGCTCACAAGGCTGTCATTCTGACAAACCATTTTTCAACCTTTCTGTTATTGAAAGAATTTTCTCATAGATAGCATAGTAGCTGCAACCTGGATCTTACTCCCTTAGGACATTATAGCTGAATAGTCGTATCCCTGTTTTGTTCATAACTTATTCTTCACTTCATTAAAAGTCATCATCTCAATTGCTTCACAGATAACATGTAAAAAATATTTTCTCTGACATTAATCTGTCTAGAAGAGTGTACACATTAAACCTAGAGAAGCAATAGTGTACCGACTGTTGTAATCTTAAGTGTCTGTATCAGTTAGGTTAGTAAGTAAATCTTACATCTTTTCACATTACTTCAACTGACAGATGCTTTTCTTACAGTGGTTTATGTCTATAAAAGTTGTGTAGCTTTTAAAGTAAGCCAGAGACTGTGTCAGTCATTTTCTCTTGAATTCAGCATTAATTACAGACATTAACTTTGAGAGGTGTAATTCTTGTGCATGGAATTGTAATTAGCAATCTGTTACTAATGCTATTCAGTCTATTTTCATACATGTTTATTATTACACACTTTTTTAACCTTATAATTTCTCATCGTGTAAGGAATATTCTTTTGCCCTCTATTGCATTATTGTTTTAATGACCTGGGTAATGGCTGGAAAGGGTCATGCACCAATTCACCTGTCTGGTTAATAAATAAATGAAGTTATAAAATATGTTTTTTTTTATTTCGAGCTTCTCTGTAGATGATGATATAGATAACAGAAGAAACCAAAGTGTTACTTCAGAGTTCTGGATAGGGGCAGATGGTGAGGCATGGATGGACTGACTGCATAATTGTTTCATTTCACTTCAGAAAGTTATAGATAAGGATTTCCATTGAAGCGGCTGACTAGAAGATGGCTCTCAATGAGGGCTCCTCTCAGTTCTACCTCTCAACTTCTTTGCTCAAAAAATTCCGGACAAAGCCAAAAATAATGGAAGGGCAAAGGATCAAAATCAGGGACAATTTGTAAACTTTACTGTAATTCACTTAAAAGGTTATTAGAACAACCAACTAATGATCTAAGGGCTGGAGGGGACAATAAAGATGGGTGGAAATAAGTGGCTAGTGCTAGTGGTAGGAGCGATGGTCATTGTGGACTCACACATCCTGGGAAACATTCCAGGCTGCCACAGTGATGACACCAGATGGAGAAGAGATGAAAAATAAAGACAGGGAAAGTTTGTGCTCACTTGGCTGTTCCAAATTATGTCAGTGTTGTTGCCTTCCTGTAGCATGCTTGTTTTATTTATTTATTTGTGGTTTGTTAACTGGGAAAGTCCATTGGGCCCTTTTCAATGCAGCCCCATGTACATACATACAGAAGCAATACAAGTAATAGTCACATCAAAAGTAATACAGGATAATACAGAAATAAGTCAGCAGAAGTTATCACAAACAATTTCACAAAACCATCAACAAATCGCATCAAAATTAATGCAGGATATTACAGAAATAAAAGTCAGCAGAAGTTATTACAAACACATAAAAAAATAACAAACCTGTATAGTATGCCAAGGTTACAGGTTTATGGTGCATCAAGCATTAAGATTTCTGGAGGTAGATAACCTATAATATTTAAAGTGAAAAAATAAAAAAAAGAAGGGGGAGTAGGAAGTTCTAGGAGTCAGGAGAAGGAGGAAGAACAGGATGTCTGAGTGGAAGGTAATGTTTTGAGAAGGTATACTTAACGGTAGTGGAAGTATAGCACAGAGATTAGGAGGGGTGGGAGCATGTATAAGAAATGTTTGCACTCACAGGGGAAGCCATAACCAGCCCATGCATCTGTCCCAGCAGCTGACCTTCAGCTCTCTCCCAAGTCCATTCCTCATTTACTGGGTCTACTGGATCCACCTGAACTTTTGTTTGGGTAACCCTACGCCATGTCTGGGGACAATGCAAGGACTGAGAACCCCGGGGAAGCATTGCACTAGTACCATGCAATGTTTTTCTATTTATACCCGAATTTTTCCACCTCTTGCATGCTCCTGTTGCATCTCTGGGACACGAAGCATGTTGGCTTATTGTTGTGCCTCTGCAGTGGCTTTTCTACTTCCCCTGTCTACCCAAGACAATACCCCCTTATGCATCCACAGCCTGCACTGAAGATCTCCCTCGAGCTGAGCCCAGGAGCATGTCCTCACCCCTGAGGATGGGCATTGCCCATTCTCTTCTGCTTGTGCCTGAGGCACCAGAGTTGCTAACTGAACTTGGGCCATTGCATTTGTGAGTAAGTACTTCAGCTTCTAGGGAAAGAATTAGTGCTACAAAATACAAAAAAAAAACTTTCTTGGCTGCCTGGATGATAACCGTGTCATAAGTGACTCTCACTCCACTGGTGGATTTTGAGTAGGTCATAGTAGTAACCCAGCTATAGTTAAATGTGTTACCTACATAGTAGAATGTAAGAATATTGGACAATACATTGCATCAATTGTTTTGAACATCTGTAAAGTCCTTGACATGTTTGACCACTGTATGCTAAAGAAAAGACTTACTTCAGTAAATTTTGGTGCAAAAGACTTACAATGTGTGGACAGCTATTTGTCAACCTACACCGAATCCAAATGGTCAAATGCGCTGTTACTACCATACTCAGTGGAGTCTATCATGCTACAGTGGATGTGTTCTTTGTCCATTGCTCCATTTCTTATTCATAAATTGGTACTGTCTACTTACTACATTATTCTTCCAGTCATTCCATCCTACTGAATGTGGCACATGGCTGGCAGAGCCTGAACAATACGCTGCACACAAGTTTTGATAACATCACCTGCTGCCTTGCATTCGTAAGCTAATGGTAAAGAAAACAAAATGATGCTCTTTGGAAACAGAACATTGATGACAACCAAGCTCCCATGTCTAGTCTGATTAGTATATCCTGTGGACATAAAAAAGTGGTATCTATCTGGACATACCTGAATCTGGCACCAGACTGTGTTGTTGCAACATTCTGAGCATCATTCAAAAAATGGGAGCCCTAGGTAGAACAAAGCGGTAGCTACATCCAAAATATGATGTTCATTGAGATTTAGAGCAAACAGGCAGCTGATACCTGAAAGCTGGAATTCATTGGTGTATATAGAGCTATGAGAAGATAGCTGACACAAGAAATATACTGTTCACTGTATAGAACTAACAGGCACCTGCTACCTGAAACATTCATTTCACACATATATATATATATATATATATATATATATATATATATATATATATTTATATAAAACTACAAGACATTTGATAGTTAAAACGTGCTGTTCACTGGGATATAGAATTAAGAGGCAGCTGACACATGAAGCATGTTCACTATGTGTAGAAATAGGATGGCAGTTGTTCCCTTGGCACAATGTAGTGAAAACTCATATTTGGTATCTATAAGGGGTACGGAGGCTGGAGGGGTGCATGCCAACCTGCAGAAATATATATTTTTGCATTTTTGGCTGTTTGTTCAGTTGATTAAAAGGTTCAGCATTTGTGAGTTAATGTTTGGGCTGTTTGGTTATCAATAACAGACCCCTTTTAAGAATTTACTATTGCTTCTTATAACATGAAGAATGTTTATACTACTGTGTCCTTGGTAGCTTAATTCATAGTTGTCTTGAGTTGTCTTAATGCACTTAATGTTGTTCATAAGCATCTAAAACTGCTCATGACATGTAAATGCTTTACAGTGCTGAGTATGTGACATGTAAATGCATTACAGTGCTGAGTATGTTACATGTAAATGCTTTACAGTGCTGAGTATGTGACATATAAATGCTTTACAGTGCTGGGTATGTGACATATAAATGCTTTACAGTGCTGAGTGTGTGAAATGTAAATGCTTTACAGTGCTGAGTGTGTGACATGTAAATGCTTTACAGTGCTGTGTATGTGACGTATAAATGATTTACAGTTCTGGGTACATAGTATATAAATTCTTTACAGTGCTGAGTATGTGATGTGTAAATGCTTTACAGTGCTGAGTATGTGACATGTAAACACTTTACAGTGCTGAGTATGTGACGTGTAAATGCTTTACAGTTCTGGGTATGTGGCATATAAATTCTTTACATTGCTGAGTATGTGACGTGTAAATGCTTTACAGTTTTGGGTATGTGGCATATAAATTCTTTACAGTGCTGTGTATGTGACTTGTAAATGCTTTACAGTGCTGAGTATGTGACATGTAAATGCTTTACAATGCTAGGCATGTGACATATAAATACTTTACAGTGCTGAGTATGTGACGTGTAAATGCTTTACAGTTCTGGGTATGTGGGATATAAATTCTTTACAGTGCTGAGTATGTGACATATAAATGCTTTACAGTGCTGAGTATGTGACATGTAAATGCTTTACAGTGCTGAGTATGTGACATATAAATGCTTTACAGTGCTGGGTATGTGACATATAAATGCTTTACAGTGCTGAGTGTGTGACATGTAAATGCTTTACAGTGCTGAGTATGTGACATGTAAATGCTTTACAGTGCTGAGTATGTGACATGTAAATGCTTTACAGTTCTGGGTATGTGGCATATACATTCTTTACAGTGCTGAGCATGTGACATGTAAATGCTTTACAGTTTTGGGTATGTGGCATATAAATTCTTCACAGTGCTGAGTATGTGACGTGTAAATGCTTTACAGTGCTGAGTATGTGACATGTAAATGCTTTACAATGCTAGGCATGTGACATATAAATACTTTACAGTGCTGAGTATGTGACGTGTAAATGCATTACAGTTCTGGGTATGTGGCATATAAATTCTTTACAGTGCTGAGTATGTGACATATAAATGCTTTAAAGTGCTGAGTATGTGACGTAAATGCTTTACAGTGCTGAGTATGTGACATATAAATGCTTTGCAGTGCTGGATATGTGAAATATAAATGCTTTACAGTGCTGAGTGTGTGACATGTAAATGCTTTACAGTGCTGAGTATGTAATGTGTAAATGCTTTACAATGCTGGGTATGTGATGTGTAACTGCTTTACAGTTCTGGGTACATGGCATATAAATTCTTTACAGTGCTGTGTATGTGACATGTAAATGCTTTACGGTGCTGGGTATGTGACGTGTAAATGCTTTCCAGTGCTGAGTATGTAATGTGTAAATGCTTTACAGTGCTGGGTATGTGACGTATAAATGCTTTACAGTGCTGAGTATGTGATGTGTAAATGTTTTACAATATGACATATAAATGCTTTACAGTGCTGAGTATGTGACATATAAATGCTTTACAGTGCTGAGTATGTGACGTGTAAATGCTTTACAATGCTGTGTGTGTGACATGTAAATGCTTTACAGTGCTGGATATGTGACGTGTAAATGCTTTACAGTGCTGTGTATGTGACGTGTAAATGCTTTACAGTGCTGAGTATGTGATGTGTAAATGCTTTACAGTGCTGGGTATGTGACATGTAAATGCTTTACAGTGCTGGGTATGACTGGGGCTTTGGTAGCAGTATGTTTGGCAACCCTATTGTAAGTGTGTTCCTGTTTTTGTAGGTATGTTAGTAAGAATGGAAGAGGAATATTATAGCATTGGGAGGGCAATATCTAAGCTGTTTTCATTAGTACTGATACATTTAAATGTTGTTGGATTTATAGAGCATACATTACTATTTATGTTTTTCAGAGGTAACATAGTCTGTATATTTTTCATAGGATAGTTTATGATCAGTGATGACACACACAAGAATGGCTTGTATGACTGGCATTCATGACTTGTTCTTAGAGGTAATGCTAATTTCACCAAAGCCAAACAGTAGCAATTTTGTTTTATTGTCATTTAATAGAAGCCAGCGTTCTAGCCACTGAACATTTTCCTGGGTAGTAATGTGAAGCTGATAATGGGATTTCGCTGAGCAAATGACGGCAGAATTGTCTTCACACTGGACTTGTTTAACATTAGGAATTATAGTGAGCATATCATTTACAGACAGAAAATATGATTGATTCAAGTATGGACCCCTCTGGAGCACCTGTGAATTGGTGGCTTAATCTTTTTTTCAAATGTATCCATAAATACTTAAAAAGTAAAAAGTCATGGGCATTCAGAAGCCATGTAGCTGAAACATTCCATATCCTTAAGGGATAATGTGTATATATCTCATGGAATTCCATTACTGGAGGTTTAAGGTATCCTACAGTGAAAACTTTAGCTTGGATGGGCTTTTCTTGCAGTTTGTACTACATTTTTTGTTTGTTTGTTTGTTTATAATGACACACACAAAATTCTGTACTTCACTGCTGTGGTACTAGCAATGCATCTGCCTTTTTGTTTTGCTATTTTTATAAGGTCTGATGTCACATGTTCTCCTAGGCATATACAGGAACATGTGGACTGATTGCCATCTTGTTGAGGCTGTGCCTTAGGAATGCATTTCATTGAGAGCATGTGAATATGTAAGTGAGTGGATGTAGGTGTGTGTGTGTGTGTGTGTGTGTGTGTGTGTGTGTGTGTGTGTGTGTGTGTGTGTGTGTGAAAGAGTATATGCATGTGTGTGTTTGAGAACTTGCGCATGTGTGCATGTGTTATATTGCCTTCACTTTGCCTATATGCCTGTTTATGTACAAATATTTCAAGCATGGGCATTAATGGTCTTCTATCCTGCCAATATACCAAAACACTTGTTCCCATAATAAGTGTCCAGGCTATTCTTAAAAATATCTAAACTAGTATTTGCTCTAATGTGATTTGGTAGTCTGTTCCAAGCATCAGCTGCTCTCTCAGAGAACCAGTTACACTTCTCATTCCTATAGAATATTCTACACAGGTTGTCTGATGATTCTCTACTACTTTTTGATAACCAAACATTCCCAGAGGTAGCTGCCTCTAAATGCCATGTATAGCTGAATAAGATCTCCTCTTAGATACCTCTAAGAGACACTGTACAAGTTCAGATATTTTAGTCTTTCACAACAACTTTAATTTTCACATCCGTGGATGACCTTGGTATATTACTGGTGTACTCTTTCCAGTTTACTCATGTTTGTTTTCTTATAAGTTTTCCATATTGTTATTCCATACTCATATTTGTGTCTAATATAACTGACAAAAAAATAACTTCATCATTTCTGATTTCCTAGACTGTATAAAACTTTTTATACAACCTACAACCAATTGGTTGATATGATTAGAAAAACTCAAATCTGGTTTTACCTATATACCCAGGTCCCTAAGTGAATCTACAGTTTCAATCACTGTGTACTGTATTAAATATTCACCTTTCAGATTATGTCTCCCAAATCTCATATGCTTAGTTTTTGATGTATTTATTAGCATATTATTCTCCTGCACCCAAATGGTCAATTTAGTCAAGTTCTGTTGCAGACATGCCTTATTTGTAAGACATGTAATCAGTTTACCCAATTTCAGATCATCTGCATATAGACTGTAGAACACCATAGATGAAAAGTTTAGGTCTGAAAGATAAAATCTAAACAAGTAAGTGCCTAGGACAGAGCACTGTGGGACACCCTGACTGTAACCAAGGATTTTGCCTGTCCAGTTGCTGTATGATGCTTGCCATGTCCCATTTGTAAGCCATGCAGCTATCAATCTTATCAAGAGTACATTGATAACTTGTTGTTCTAATTTATTCATCACTGTTTTGTGTATGACCCTGTCAAATGCTGAAGTTAAATCTATATAAATTACATCACAGCACAATTTTTTCGTTCATAGCTGTTATTATATTGTTATAGAACATTATATTACAGGTGGTAATACAGGTATTTTCAACATATGTATGCTGATGTATGGTTTCAAGACCCAGACTATCCAGTTCTGACAATACCTTACCCAATATTACCATCTCCATTATTTTTACACAACATGAATGTAGAATTAAAGGTCTTTATGACTCTGGGTTTGTCCTACTCTCCTTTCCCTTAAAGACAGGTTTAATAAGCACGTCTCCAATCCTGAGGAATTTCCCCATATTTATATGACCAAGTCTATAAGAGGGTAGTGAGACCAGCTATGTTATATGGGTTGGAGACAGGCTGGAAGGTTTGGAGACAAAGCCAGAGAGGCAAGATTACATTGGCTTGGACATGTGCTAAGGAGGGATGCAGAGTATATTGGGAAAAGATGCTAAGGATGAAGCTGCCAGGTAACAGGAAAAGAGGAAGGTCTAAGATAAGGTTTATGGATGTGGTGAGAAAGGACATGCAGGTGGTTGGTGTGACAGAGCAAGATGCAGAGGACAGGAAGAAATGGAAACAGATGATCCAACCTGGGCTGACCCTCTAATATACTTATTCCTAATCCTGTCCATCCTCGTCACACCCAGTGCAAATCTTAACATCTTCAGCTCTGCCACATCAAGCTCTGACTCCTACCTTTTTGTCAGTGCCACTGTCTCCAACCCATATAACATAGCTGCTCTCACTACCCTCTTGTAGACCTTCCCTTTCACTCTTACTGGTACTCGTCTGTCACAAATCACTCCTGACACTCTTCTCCACCCACTCCATCCTGCCTGTACTCTCTTCTTCACCTCTCTTCCACACTCACCATTACTCTGAACTGTTGATCCCAAGTATTTAAACTCATCCACCTTCACCACCTCTACTCCCTGCATCCTCACCATTCCTATATACTCCCTCTCATTCACACACATATATTCTGTCTTAGTCCTGCTGACCTTCATTCCTCTCTCTAGAGCATATCTCCACTTCTCCAGGGTCTCCTCCACCTGTTCCCTACTCTCACTACAGATCACAATGTCATCTGCAAACATCATAGTCCACGGGGACTCCTGTCTGATCTCGTCTATCAACCTGTCCATCACCATTGCAAATAAGAAAGGGCTCAGAGCTGATCCTTGATGTAATCCCACCTCCACCTTAAACGCATCCATCACTCCCACAGCAGACCTCACCGCTGTCACACTACCCTCGTACATATCCTGTACCACTCTTACATACTTCTCTGACACTCCCGACTTCCTCATACAATACCACAACTCCTCTCTAGGCACCCTGTCATATGCTTTCTCTAAATCCACAAAGACACAATGCAACTCCTTCTGACCTTCTCTGTACTTCTCCATCAACACTCTCAGAGCAAACATTACATCTGTAGTGCTCTTTCCCAGCATGAAACCATACTGCTGATCATTAATCATCACCTCCCTTCTTAACCTAGCTTCCACTACTCTTTCCCATAACTTCATGCTGTGACTGATCAATTTAATCCCTCTGTAGTTACTACAGTTCTGCACATCACCCTTATTCTTAAAAATCGGTACCAAAACACTTTTTCTCCATTCCTCAGCCATCCTCTCATTTTCCAAGATTTCATTAAACAATCTAGTTAAAAACTCCACTGCCATTTCACCTAAACACCTCTATGCTTCCACAGGTATGTCATCTGGACCAATAGCCTTTCTGTTCTTCATTCTCTTCATAGCTATCCTTACTTCCTCCTTGCTAATCCACTGCACTTCATTATTCACTATCCGCACATCATACAACCTTCTCTCCCTCTCATTCTCTTCATTCATCAGCCCCTCAAAGTACTCTTTCCATCTGCTCAACACAGTCTCCTCACTTGTGAGTACATTTCCCTCATGATCCTTTATCGCCCTTACCTGCTGCACATCTTTACTAGCTCGGTCCCTCTGTCTAGCCAATTGGTACAGGTCCTTTTCTCCCTCCTTAGTGTCCAACCTTTTATACAACTCTTCATATGCCTTATCCTTTGCCACCTCTCTCTTTGCCATGCACCTCATCTCCTTATACTCTTGTCTACTTTCTTCATCTCTCTGATAATCCCACTTCTTCTTCGCCAGCCTCTTTCTCTTACTCTCCTGTACTTCTTCATTCCACCACCAGGTCTCCTTGTCCTCCTTCCTCTTTCCAGATGCCACACCAAGCACCTTTCTAGCCATCTCTCTTACTAGCTCTGCTGTAGTTACCCAGCTATTCAGTAACTCTTCACTGCCATCCAATGCCTATCTTAAATATTCCCTGAACATCACCTCACAATTACCCTTTTTCAATTTCCACCACTTGATCCTTGGTGCTGCCCTCACACTCATCCTCCTCTTCTTGATCACCAATGTCATCCTACAAACCACCATCCTATGCTGCATAACTACACTTTCCCCTGCCACCACTTTACAGTCTCCAATCTCCTTCAGACTGGCCCTTCTACATAAGATATAATCCACCTGTGTGCATCTTCCTCCACTCTTGTATGTCACTCTATACTCCTCCCTCTTGTTAAAATACGTATTCATCACAGCCATGTCCATCATCTTCACAAAATCCACTACCATCTGACCTTCTGCATTCCTTTGCTTAACACCATACCTACCCATCACTTCCTCATCCTCTCTGTTCCCTTCACCAACATGCCTGTTGAAATCTGCTCCAATTACCAGTCTCTCAAACTTGGGTACAGTCATCACCACTTCATCCAACTCACTCCAAAATTTTTCTTTCTCATCCATCGCACACCCAACTTGTGGAGCATATGCACTAACAACATTCATCATTACACCATCAATTTCCAGCTTCATAAACATCACTCTATCTGACACTCTTTTCACCTCCAAAACACTCTTAGCATACTGTTCCTTCAGGATAATGCATACGCCATTTCTCCTCCCATCCACACCATGATAAAACAATTTGAACCCGCCTCCGATACACTTAGCCTTGCTCCCCTTCCATCTGGTCTCTTGCGCACACAATATACCAACCTTCCTTCGGTCCATCATATCAGCTAGCTCACTCCCTATACCAGTCATACTGCCAACATTCAAAATTCTGACCCTCACTATCACAGTCCTAGCCTTTACCTGCCTTCGGGCATGCCTTCCCCCTCTTCTGCTCCTTCAGCCAACAGTAGCCCAATTTCCACCAGTATCCTGTTGGCCAACAGGCGGTCATTGTTAACCCGGGCCTCGACTGATTCAGTATGTATAGCTGTACTGTTGTCTGCATGTATGATTTGGCAAAATTTTACGTCGGATGCCCTTCCTGATGCAACCCTCCCCATTTATTCAGGCTTGGGACCGGCACAAAGAAATGCACTGGCTTGTGCATCCCCAGTGGCTGGGTTGTATTCTATAATGGGTCTAATGAGGGATGAGTACAGTGGGACAATGACCTCCTTTTTTCTGGATGAAAAGCCCTTAGTGATGAGGTATGCCACATAGAAGGATTTCCTGACTGTCATGTTGTTCAGGTGATACACTGGCACTTATGAACTACATAATATCAGGGTAGCACCTTGCTTAGGAAGAGCATTTTGCTTGGTGAGTGTGTCCTGTTTACATGCGTATGTGCATGTGTGTTGCCTGTTTCCTTCATGTGGCATGGCTGCCTGTTTTATTGCTGCATCAGATATTTTTCTAATGCACCAACACAAATGGTTGTAGATTTTTGTCCTGTACAGTAGTCATAGCAAAGTCTGTTTCTGATTATGTTTGGATATTTTGCTTGTCTTTGATGTTCCGTGTTTTTTCAGCCTACACACTGGTCAGTTGGACTCAGTGTCATGTTGTAAGAGATCCACATGGCTTTCAGCTTCATTTTATTTACTTTTGGTGGCTAAATGAGGAGAAACCTGGCTCTGCCTATTATAGCTACAGTTTTATCAGAGTGCCATTACATATGGCAGTACATGCTGCTTAGTATGTAATGTGCATGTCATTTCCCCAAACTGTCCTGCTGGGTAGTGCTAATGGTGTTCATATAATCAACATATCATGATGTGGTCTTTTCTGGAGTTTGTATCATGTTAACATGCTATGCACAGACAAGGACCGTAAAGCTAGCTTTGCTAAGAATGTACTGCAAGCTGACACCTTATGGTTCCAGACACGAGGAATGTTTCAACTGTTGTGAAATGAAGAGCTTAGAGACATATTATTTAGGTTCATAGGTTCATAGGTTCATACTAGGCTATCTGCCCTGGGGCAATTATAAGCCCAGCCCGATTCTGTATGGCTTGCGCCACCCCTTGATTTGAGTATACTGTGCCCTTTTTAAGGTTTAGTTTACTGTCCCTCTGTCTAATAGTGACACGGGAGTAATCCCTGGGACAAACCTACGATCCCCCATCCACTTATCGAGATTCTTCTTGAAGAGATTCAGTGAGGTGCTCTGCCTCACATGAACTGGAATTCTATTCCAGAGTGAAGGGAGCCTCTGGGTTATGAACCTGTTCCTCCAGCAAGTTCTATTTATTTCTGTGCTGAGGTTCAAGTCCCTCGAGCGTGTGGCTCTAAGGGATTTAGATTTACTGAGGTGGAGCATGTCCATTAATTCTGGATTTGACATTGCTTTGTATGTCAGGCATAGATCGCCTCGAAATAGGCGGTATGCAACTGAGTAGAGCTGGAGTTTTTTAACCGAGCAGCATATGGCATCTGTTTGAGACCCTTGATCCTCTTGGTGAGATACTTTTGGGGTCTTTCTAATTGCTGCAGGTGTCGGGTAAGGTACATCCCAAAAGGGGCATTGTATTCTATGATGGGCCTGATGAGGGATGAATAAAGGGGCACGATTACCTCTCTTGATCTAGATGTGAAACCCTTCGTGATGAGGTGGGCTATGTAGAAAGCCTTTCTAACCACTTTGGCAATGTGGTTTTCAAAGGAGAGATTGCTATCGACTTGGGTCCCCAGGTCCCTAATAACTTTCTCTGTACTTAATGGGTTTCCACCTATGTGGTAATTTGTGGGCACATTGTTTTTGCCAAAGGGTATGACTATACATTTTTTGGCATTTAGCTTTAAACCATGGCACTGGCACCAGTTATCTGTCTCTGTGAGACCTTTTTGAAGGATGTTTGTGTCAGTTGGAGAGTTGATTATGGCGCCAGTTTGCAGTCGCTGCGAACTTGGTGAGCCATAGTCCTCCCACGTTGCCTGTACCTCAGAAAAGTATATACCGAACAAGAGTGGTCCCAGGACAGAACCCTGTGGGACGCCACTTGTGACCAGTTTCGAGTCTGACATGGCTCCAGCAACTCTCACTCTGTGGGTTCTGTCTTTGAGCCAGTTTGCGACCCATCTTGTGACATAGGGGTTTATATTTAAGCTGGATAGCTTATCCATGATGCCTGAGTGGGGTATTGTGTCAAATGCCTTTGCAAGGTCCAGATAGGCTGTGTGGACTACCTTCCCTTCATCTATGGCTTTGGTGACTGTTTCAAAGAAGTCAACCAGGTTCAAAAGGCAGGATCTGCCCTTGACAAAGCCGAACTGGGTAGGATCTAGTGTCTGTAGGTCCCCAATGTCTTTGTTTATGAGCTCCATGATGATCCTCTCCATAGCCTTGCAGACTAAGCTAGTCAGGCTTATGGGGCGATAGTTTCCAGGGTCCGTAGAGGCTCCACCTTTGTGGAGTGGGACCACTGTTGCTGTACGCCATTCTGTGGGCACATATCCTGTAGTGAGGCTGAGATTGTATAGCTGTTTTATTTGAGGGATTAGTTCCTCTTGTAGTTCATGTAGGACGCAACCTGGGATGCCATCTGGTCCCATGGAAGCAGTGTTTTTTGCTTTGGAGAGGGCAGCCTTCACCTGAACATCTGAGATGTTTGGGAGGCAGCCCTCTGCCGGGATAGATACTTGCTCTTTTGGGGAGGGGTGGAAGTTTGCACTGAACCTGTCTGCCAGGATATTGGCAATGTCTGTGGGTTCAGTGTATTTTTTGTTGTTTAGAATCAACTCAGAACAAGTCTGGGAGTTACATCCCAGGTTTCTAACATAACTGAAGAAAGCCTTATGATTGTCTTTGGTGTCCTGTGCAATTTTACTCTCGAAGCTGGCCTTGGAGGATTTTATGAGGGATCGTAATTTTTTGCTAGTACTGATCAGAGATGCCTTCCCTATTAGAGATTTTGCTCTATCATGTAGTAGCTTCCTCCTTCTGTTGTACAGTTTATTTATGGCAGGGGTCCACCAGACTGGATGCCTGCCTTTGGATGATTGGGTCTTGGTTTTGTTTGGGATAGCATGATCCATGCATTCCTGGAGATGTCCATAGAATGCATTTATATAGGATTCTGCAGTTTGGGCCGTAATTTCCACTGGCCCTGGGGCCTTGAAGGATTCCACTTCGGTTTTGAGAAGTGAGAAGTTCGCTTTTGAGAAGTTTTTCACTGTGGTTTTCTGGGCTGGGGGTGGGATCGGGATGTGGATATCCAGTGAAATTAATTTATGGTCTGATCTTACCAATGAGGGATATACTTCTGGTGTGGAGCATAGAGTCCCCATGTTGGTAATGATCAGGTCTAGTATGTTGTCCCCTCTTGTGGGAGTGGTGACTAGTTGTTCCATAGCATTTGAGTTTATAATTTCCAGGAATCTTTGGGCTAAGGTGCTGGGGCTTGAGTAGTGCTCCCAGTCAATATTTGGGTAGTTGAAGTCGCCCAATATAATGGTGTTCGGAGAGATCTTCATGTTCTCCAATGTTTTCAGGAAAGCCGAGTGGGATTCCTGACTTTGAGAGGGTGGTCTGTAGGATGCTATAAACTGAAAAGCAGTCTTGCCCACTGTTAGTTGCACATGGATGGTCTCCGATACTTTGTGAAATGCCACTAACCTGGAGGTGTGGATATCCTTGATAAATATGGAAACTCCCCCTCCTTTTGTGGTTCGGTCCGGGTTTTGGGGCCGAAAAGCATGATATATAGCCTGGTAGTGCTGGGGTGCTCTCTGGAGCCTTGAACCAGGTTTCTGTCACTGCACAGATATTGATGTTCTCCATACTGAGGAGAGCTTCGAGTGCGTGCATCTTGAGGTTAAGACTTCTGGCATTTAGCAGCATTACCCTTAGTTTCTTGTTCCTTGTGCTGTCTATGGGGGTGGGTTTGACTTTTGAGCCTTGCCTAAAAAAGGCACTATGGGGGTGGCAAGAGCCTTTGCCAATATCCGAAAGCCCAGTGGTGACAGGTGCAAGCCATCCCTAGTGAAGCAACGTGACTTGTCGAGCATGTCATCCCAGGCTGACAGACACTGGATCCCCTTTGAATGACACCATAGTTTTAGCCAATTGTTAAAATCGATCATTTTGTCTTTGTACTGTGGCATCATTCTAGGTGAGGGTAAGATGCTGCTCAAGGTCAGGGTCATACCAGCCTGGGCTACATGATCAGAGAGCTCCTCTATGTCTCTTTTCATCTAGTCCAGGGAGGTACGTCTCAGGTCATTCACACCAGCATGTACAATGACTGAGTCATATCTGTATTTGCTTTGGAGTGACCTGAGTGCTTGCATTATGTGTCGGATCCTAGCACCCGACAGGCAGCTCACCGTGACCTTCTCTTTATTCAGCCTGGTGAGCGGGACGTCAGTGTGTCTGACAATAGAGTCACCTATAACAAGAGTATCAGGTGTGTTATTCAGCCTTAAGGGCTGTGGCTGCTTGGCACACTGACTTTGTGGGTTATGTGTTGTGTGTGTTTTGTTTTGAGGTAGCGTTTGCTTGGATGTCTGCTTTGGAGGTCTCTGTTGCTTAGGTAGATTTTTATTTAGAGCCTCCGAGTATGTTTTTGTGTATTTATGTGTTTGGTTCGCTGATGTGGTGGGACTATGTGATACTGGAATTGTGTTGTGTGAGGTTACCTTCTCCTCCTGACTGGTTACACCAGTTTTGAGATGAGAGAGCTCAGCCTCCAGTTTGGCTAAATAGTTGCATCTCTCACATATATTTGAACCTGTTTGGAGGAGGAGAGGGTTGTCCGTGTACATGAGACAGTTGTAACATTGCCTCAAAATTCCCAGATTCACCAGCTGGACTGGAGAGGAAACCATTGACTGACCTTTGGACATGCTACAGTAATAGGGAAACTGAATTTAAGACGGACCAATAGAGGACAGGGTAATCGTAGAGAGTCTAAGAGTAAGTAGTGCTTATGGTTTAATAGTGCTAACTTGTAGGATTACTTAATTGGACCAGTGAAGGGCCTTAGAATGAGAATATGGTGTTTAAATTGAGAGATAGAGCAGTTCTAAGGGAAAAAGTGAAGAGCAGACTTTGTGGAGCCAGGAATAGTTTAAACCCAATTAGGCAGCGCTGCCCGCTGTTGCGCTATGCTCAAAACCGCGCTAAACCGCACAAAAGAGGGTTTTAAGAGAGGAAGATGAAGGAGTTTTGGAATTGACCCAAAATGGCCAATAAAACTACAGTTTCAAGTCAGTAACCACTCCCACAGGGGCAGGCAGGCTGCTCAATGTTTTTCATTGCCACTGATCAACAGAGAGACTTCCCTTTAGCCCAAGCAAAAAATGGCCTCACAGAAACTTACAAACAGTTCAAGAACAGCAAGCCTGTAACTGAACTTTTTTAAATCTCAGAAAAGTGGGAAAAAAGCAAGATTTTTTTTGTTTTTTTGTTTTTTCAGAGATTGGGGCCCACACGTTCAAAACATTTGGGCTGTCTACGTTCGTCAATGAGTCGCTGTGAAACACAGCTACCAAACATCTGCTACATATACTGCCATTGGTAGTAGATGCACTAATCTACCAGACATATGAGTTACATGCAGTGGCTAGGTAGCAACACTGATATATGTGGTCATGCCAATGAAAAGACTACAAACTGATAGTTGTACAGAAATTGGAAGTCGTTGCTATATGCCCCTTGCAACTGCCTATCAGGGCCTGTAGGTAAAAGTATTAGCCTATGTATGCCTACATATAAATATATATATATATATATATATATATATATATATATATATATATATATATATATATGTGTGTGTGTGTGTGTGTGTGTGTGTGTGTGTGTGTGTGTGTGTAAAGGGTGTGCATGCTTCAAATATTACCACACCCCAGGAGTGTTGTGAAGGGCTCATTGCTTACACCCTGGACATGCAGTGATATATGTAGTTAACTACAGCCTAGACTTGATATTTTACACAGCAGTTGTGTGTCCATGGATTTACTCTATGTATGAAAAGGGTATAGGCTGAAGCCCTCCAAATTAGGGAAAGTGTGTGTGTGGGGTACAGCCCCCCCAGGTAAGGGATTGTCATGTTTAACTGGGGTTTTGGTGTTAGACGTGTGCACTGCATTTTAGATAGTATTATAATAACAATCACCTGTAAAGTATTCCTCCACATTAGGGAGAGTATGTGTGTGTGTATGTGTGTGTGTGTGTGTGCGTGTGTGCGTGTGTGTGTGTGTGTGTGTGTGTGTGTGTGTGTGTGTGTGTGTGTGTGTGTGTGTGTGTGTGTGTGTGTGTGTGTGTGTGTGTGTGTGTGTGTGTGTGTGTGTGT
>NC_056739.1:1699598915-1699663915 GCF_019279795.1 Protopterus annectens | reverse complement strand
AAGTTTTGTAATGGACAAATTCAATTTGCTCTGAATTTGAGACTCACTTTTTTCAACTAAATGTGATCTGTACAGCTCTGCAACCCCGCTTAATTGTGCAGATTATGTATATGTGCATATACGTGTACAATGCATGTTTTTCAGAAAGAGAAAACGATTGGAACAGAGCAGTACAATGTAAAGTTATACTGAGTTTTCCATTGCTGCAGTGAGCATATCTTTTTATAATTAACCTTTTTGTCTGAGAATAGTTTGATTGAGAATTACTGCTTCATTACATTGATTGCTATATAAAGTCATGATATCAGCAAGGTTCTGATTCCAGGATGGAGTTGTATAATCTGAATGTTCTATACTCATTTGCATTCATTGATTCACCAATAAATTGCTTAATCCTTCTCAAAATAGGGGAGCTAAATCCCACCCCCACCATTTAGTTGTATGGTAGAGAATCTAGTCCCAGCTGTGTACCATCCCATTACCTGGAGCGGCCTTAGGTCAGCTGGTGCCCTAGGCAAAAGAGTTCCACAGCGCCCCCCACCACATCACTCGGTGCCCCCATCCTGGTCTACTTACAGCAAATAAATACTGGAAAATTACCCCTGCTAGAGTGGTGCCCTAGGCGGCTGCCTAGTTGGCCTATGCCTAAGGCTGGCTATGCCCATTACCAGATGTATACACACACACATACACACACACACACACACACACACACACACACACACACACACACACACACACACACACACACACACACACACACACACACACAATCACATTCACTCACATATGGCATGCGCTCACATACAGGCAATTTAGAAAATGATCAGTCCTTATGACAATCTTTAGGCAGCAGGAGAAAACCAGATCACTGAGTAAAAACGTTGAAAGACTCAGGAAGGACATGCAGAATCTGCACCGAAGGTATGTCAGCTAAAAACCAAATTGAAGAACCAATAGGAATGAGGCATCCATGCTGCATTTAGTTAACATGTGACTATCTGAAATGTTAACAATGCTGCCTATAGAAAGCCTGTCTCAAGTGCTTACCTTAGTTCATTAAACAGAAAAGCAGATTCGTGACGTGATACTGGTAAATAAGAACAGTTCTAGAAAGTATATCTTTTTCAACAAATTGGTATCAGAGCATACAAAATTATTGCTTTTCCCTAGCTATAATTCAAAGTGAAAAGGAATGATGATGAAATGGGGGAAATTCAAGAAATAAGGAGAGAGTAGAATTTTGGATGCAGATACTTAAGGAGAATAGCAACAGCCATAGCTACAGAATATTAGGATAAGAAGGTAGCCCCTGTTGTAGATGGAAAAAGTAGTCCGCAAAAATCAGAAAAACTGATAGGCCAAAAAAGAGCCATAAAATGATGGATTGGACTACTGAGGATTAGAAAGAAATGCTGTATTGTTACTTTTATGCAACAAGCCCAGAATTTCCAGACAACAGATATACAAAAAGATTAACAGAGAAATTAGAGGAAAGAAAAACTGTCAAAAGCTTCAAATATAAATGTGTGTTTATAATACAACAGATTCATGAATAACATATTATAGACCAAGAAACCTCGGGCTGTTTGGAAAAAGAAGTGACTGAGGAAGTGGGAAAATATAAAGAACAAAATCTAGAGATATTTGAAAGGTATAAAAAATAAATATGGACATTGGAAAGAAAAAGAGATTTAATATGGTTAAATATTTATGCAAAGGAGAAAGCAAAACTAATCAATGCAAAAAAAGCAGCACCAAAAATGTTGTTTGTCTTTCGGCTTTTCCTGCTAAGGGGTCGCCACAGCGGAACTCCGGTCTGCTAATGATTGGCAGTAGATTTTTTTTACGAAACGCCAAGGTGCCAGCTTGATGCCCAACCTTCAACGAAGGCATGCCCATTTATGCACGCATGTCTTCGAACGCAACCCAACCGCGGGGAGGACATGCAGACTCCACACAGAAGGCACTCCCAAGCCCAGCTGAGAATTGAACGGAAGAACCTCTTGCTGTGAGGTAACAACGCTACCGCCATACTGCCGCTGCATCTCAAAAAAAGCAGCACCAAAAATATTTGAAGAGAAATACAGGCAAAGGTATCTCGATATGGAAAATTTTGCAATACAAAAAAATAAGAAAACAAAGAGGGAAAGTAGAAAAGAGGATTTGAAATGGAGAAATTAAAGAAATGGAAACTGAGGTTATGAATTACCTGCAAGGTGAAGTATTTCAAGTAGAAAATCTAACTCTGATAATACCACAGCAGGATAGAATAATGAATCCCCAAATTAAGAAGAAACCAGTGGAGTGAGGAAACATCTGATCAGTTGCCATATGAAAATACTTTAGAGCCTTCAACAGCAAACCAGTACAAAAGTTCAGTTGGAGTTGTACAGCACAGGAAGGAAACTGTGGCAACTTTGATGCAATCAATGTCGTAGAGTGATAGGCCAGTGAAATCCCATATAAAAGAGCAATGAATGACACAGGATGAAACAGAAGAGAATATGCCACAGGAAGGCACTCTGGAACTTTCTTAGAGAGTGCCCCAGGAAATGGAGAACAAAGAATGTGCTCTCAGTTTAGGAGAAAATGATCTAAGGAAACCCTGGTGATCACTCCAATGGCTCTACTTGATATAGGCACTGGGAACTAACGTCAGGCAGCACGATGCTAGGGCACGTCTATGGGCTAGGCTTGTAAAGGCTCCAGGGCCATTAGCCTAGTACACACCTATGAACCTATAAGAGTTGCTTGATTTAATAGAGATGGATAGACTATTAAGGTCAATGAAAGAAACAGACTACAGAAAGTCAATAAGACCCAAAATGTTAGAAGTTTGATTAAACCAATGAACACAGTAATCAAGACTGTTCATAGAAATCCATGTGATATAACAGAAAGAAGTAAAGATATTACTGTGCAGCTACATTAATAACAGATAAAGTCTTATTACAAAAATGCAGGGCAGTAAGGGAAAGGAAGGGAAGAAATTAAATGCCATCATGGAAGTGTCGAATAAAGAAAACTATAAAGCAATTAAGACAAGAAGTGTCACTGTTAGAAGAGTACAGAAGCAGGAACAGATCAACAAAAATACTCAGAAAGATAGACGTGATAAAACCAATGTGCGGTATCAGAACAGATCAAGATCTATTGGACACTATTGCAAATACTAAAATAAAAATATCAGTACAGGCAGAAAAACTTTGAAGATACACAAATAAATACAAAGGAAAAGTACAAAATAAACAGTTTGTTGTACAGAACTGGGAAACAAGGCAAAATAAAACACCACCAAAAAATGAAGAAATAGACACATTTTGGAGAAATATCTATGAAAATCCTGTGGAACTTAACAAAGATGTTGAATGGATAAAAGAAGTAAAAGAAAGAATAAGACATTCAAATGTACAGGATATGAAATGAGATGAAGCAACAGCCAGACAAATTGAAATAAAATTAAGAATAGCTCCTAAATGAAAACCCCCAAGGCCAGATGCAGTACCTAACTTTTGGCTAAACGTATTAACATTGTTACATGAAGATTTAGTCATGAGTAAGAATTATTTATATGCACACCCCAAACAGTCACCAACCTGGCTAACAGCAGGAAAAAAATACTCCTTAAGAGCAAACCTGCAAGCTACCCTAAAAACTATAGACCAATAACTTGCTTTCCAAAGATGTATACATTCTACACTGGAATTGATGCCAACAGAGTTTATAGTCATTTAGAAGAAAACTCAGTCATAGCAATAGAGCAAAAGGGTAATAAAAGAAAGTCATTTGGAACAAAGAATCATTTGTTGTTAAAGTCATAATGGAGAATTATAAAAAGGAGAAGAATCTGCATCTGACATAGACTTGATTGCAAAAAAGCATTTGCAGAATCCCACATTTGTGGATAAAAAAGTGCTTAAAAATATACAAGATGTACCCTACACTGATTGATTACATTACAGTGACCACGAAACAATGACAGACCACTTTGCAGCTAAAACATGATAAAGAACAAATTATTATTCCAGGGATAAACATTCAAAGGGGGGTATTCCACGGTGGCTCTTTGTCACCACTGCTCTTTTGTCATGCCCTTAACCCATTAAGCTATCTACTTAACAGATTAGGTCATGGCTACAATTTAGGTTCATAGATTAGTACTAGGCTAACTGCCCTTGCAAGCCATTTTAAGCCTAGCCAATTATCCCTTGTGAGACTCAAACCCTGTACCTTGTGTTAGTAAGGCAAACACCTTAACCATTAGGCCACCCTCCCAACCTGTGGCTTCCAGAAAACAGTAAAGTGTAAAGACTTCTCAACTTCTTTTTTGTGGATCATTTAAAACTGTATAGCACATCAGATGAGGAACTGAAAACACAACTGCGAGTGGTCAAAACTTTCTCAAATGATATAAGAATGTCATTTGCTTTTGATAAAAGTGCAGAAGCAAACTTTAAGGCAGGAAAACTGCAGTATCAAGAAAATATCAGCATGGGATAGGAATGTGACATAAAAGAACTTGAGCAAGAGGGAGTATATAAATATTTGGGAACCGATGAAGGATCAACAATAAAGCATGAACAAATGTGAATAAAACTTTGTAAAATTAATACTAAAAACAACTCTAACATCTATGAAGAAGGTCCAAGCTATAAACCAATTTGCTCTTCCTGTCCTAACTTAGTTTTGGAGTGACTGACTGGCCCCAAAAGGTATTGGATCAGTTGGAGAGGAAAACAAGAAAAATGCTTCATGCCTATCAAATGATTTAAAAAAATCAGTGTATACCAAGATTATATATTCCTCCTTCTGAAGGACGTATGGGCCTCCTTGAAACTGATTACATGTATAGATCTGCAATTGTGGGACTGCACACACATCTGGTGACCTCACAAGACCCAAACATAGTGAAAGTTTTAAAACATGAGGAGAATAAGTCTAAGATGACTTCCTTGCTTATTTTATCAGAAGCATATCAGTGTCAAGTGGGAAAAGAAATCAAAACAGAAGAAGATAAAAATCAGGCAGCAACTGAATGTGCCTAAAAACAAACAAAAAAAAAAAGAATGTAAGGCGAAGGTTCAGATGAAATGGCAAGAAATGTGGAAAAAGCATAAATATAGTTGCAAGTACAAAAAACTCTTGGAACAACCTCATGTCAATCAGGATCAAATGTAGGACTGGTTAAGGAGAGTTGAATTTAAACCGGAAGATGAAAGGTTAATATTGGTGGCCCGGAACAGTGGACCACGTACACATTAGTTTACTAAGTCCATTGAACACGTGGGAGAAGCAGACAAATGCAGTTTTTTTTCTAAAACAGAATTTGAAACAAATGCTGTGCCCATCCCTGGGGATGCAGGGGGTACTGTTAGTCGCAAGGTTGGCCTAATTTTTCCTGTCAAAAAGAAACAGAAAACCAGACAGGTATCTACTCTTACTCAAGTTTCTTTGGATCAGAGTGGTTTACTGGGACTAGCTCAAGGTTTAATTTACTCTGTTGATCCACCTTGTAGTAGTGTCTGATAAAAGAAACAGAGAAGCCTCATTTCCTGATGTGATTCAAGATTCTGGATCTGAACAGGAAGATGCAGGGATGGATTCAGTTTTTCCCCTCAGATTTTGGTTTCAGACTCGGAGGAGAGCTCAGTTTCTGATCCTTCCTGTGTGTGTGTGTGTGGGGGAGTCTCTTTTTCTGAGACTATTGCTATGTCCCAGTGTTTTCAGTGGGAGAACACTGAAGTTTCTCAGTCCCTCAGAAAATACTATGAGTTGTTACAGAAGGATTTTCCTGAACCTACACCCATTCTTCCTGTTAAGTCTGCTTTAGAGGATGTGTGTCTTACAGCTTGATATTTTCCTGATACTCATCCAACTATACCTAAATAGGCAGACAGGATCTTTAAAGTTCTTCAGTCTTTTAAATGTTTATACACTATTTCCAAAACTGGCCCAGCAGCTATAGCCTTAGTTGACACCACTGCTGCTAAGCACTTAGTTAATTCCAGTCCTACTCTTTCTAATAAGGATGGTAAATTTATTGATAGGCATGCGAAAAAGTGGTTATACTTCTGCAACTTTGATTTTCGGAATTTTAAATTGGTAGGCTGAAATGTTAACGTTTGTTCTGAAATATTGTGAAAATACGACAAATGTTTTATCTACAGTTTCTTCTTGTAAAGAAAACCCTGCTTTAAATAACTTAGTTTCTTCTGTTGCACAGGTCACTACTCATTGTTTGCAGTGTGTGTGACTCTGTTGATACTTCTTCCAGGGTTATGGCTACTGGTACGGTTTTAAGGAGGTTTGATTGGCTGCATTCTCAGAACCTCTCAGATGATGTAAAAATGAGATTTTAAATTCTCCCTTAGGTAGAGATTTAGGCTTTGGCCTCACTGCTGCAGAGGTGATAAAAGTATGATGAGAGGGGCGCTTCTTAAGGTTTTGTGTGTCTGGATCACATTATCAGTTTTCTGCCTTACCCTTTGGACTATTGACTGCATCAAAAGTGTTCACAAAGTGTCTAGCTCCAGTTATACCTCATTGCAGGCTAAAAGGTATCCATGTTTTCCTATATTTAGATGACTTGCTTATCTTTGTAGAGTCTTTTTCAAAATATCAGGAGTCTCTCTCTCTCGGTTGAGAGATCTCTTGCACAAGCTGGGACTCCTAGAGAGAATTCAAAATACTTTCTTGATTCCTTCACGCATTATTGTGTTCCTGGAATGTCAAATAGACACCTCCATTCAAAGATCATTCCTTCCACAGGAAAAATATCTTTATCTAGATCTGTTTCTAAGGTTTTCCACTCATACTTCAGTCATTGTGAGGGAAAACCTCAGAATTTTAGGTCTCATGGCATCTATGATTCTCATGATACCCCTGGCGAGACTTAACATGAGAAAGAGAGAGTGTATCTATAATCTCTTTGATCCCAGCATCAACAGCCTTTATCTTTTCAGATCCTAGTACTGGGGTTTGTCAGAAGAGAAGTGTTTTGGTGGCGACAACAGATATCATTAAATCCAGGTTTCCCCTTCTCCATCCCTGCTCCAAAGCAGTCAGTCACCACAGATGCTTCGGACTTTGCTTGGGGAGCAATTTTCAGGAGGGATAAAAATGCAGTGCACCAAGGACAGATGCAAGCACTTAAATATCAAGGAGATTCTTGCCCTGATCAAGGCACTCAACTTTCTTAACCATCTTTGGTCCCCAAGACCTCTTCAAGTGGTTACAGACAAAACCACAGTCATGTGGTACATCAGTAAGCAAGGGGGAACCATGGCATACCCCATTGCAGACTAGCCATGTTATTTTGGGATATAGCTACACAGCACAATATCACTCTACAGGTGTCCTACATTCTGTCAGAGGAAATTGTGTGGCAGACAAGCTGAGCATGACCAGAGTAGACCCTCATGAATAGAAAGTAGATTGGAGATCTTCCAAGATTTGATCCATCTGTGGGAAGTTCCTAAGGTAGACCTGTTCGCCTCCTCTCTGAACAATCAACTGGCAAAATTCTGCTTCAGGACTCCATGCAAGAAGGCCTGGAAGATGGATGATTTTTCTTTTCTTTTTTTATGGACAGGAATGTTCCTGTATGCCTTTCCACCCCTTCCACTAATATCCAGGGTACTTCTGAAGATTCAGAAGGAATCCCCCAAAATCTTTGTGGTGACTCCTTTCTGGCTCAGGCAATCATGGTTATCTCACCTTTTGGAAATGGCCAGGAGCAATTACTACAAGCTTCCTGACATAATGGATCTACTTACTCCAAGACAAGGGTGTTTGATGCATCCTGATCTTTTCCTGACTGCCTGGATGATATGGCCTTAATTCCTTTTAGGCACCTGTTTTCTGAGGACATGCAACAGATACTAATGGAGGCAAGAAAGCCTGCTACTAGGAAATCATATGTTAGCAAATGGAAAAAGTTTTCTAGTTGGTGACTACAACGTAACCAGCACCCATTCAGGGCTAATTGTACTCTGGTTTTAGAGTATTTGTGTGAGTTACTATCCTATGGCCTTTCTTATTCTTCTATCAAGGTTCATTTACTGGCCATTTCAGCATGTCTGCCCATGGAGCCTCCTCTTTCAAATTAGTTTCTTGACAAAATCTTTTTGAAAGGGATTTTGCATAAGAGGCCTCCAAGTAAAGTGATGGCCTCTCCTTTTAATCTTAATTTTGTGTTAGAGAAACTAACACTTGCTCCATTTGAACCAGCTAATCTGGCTGGCTTGAGGTTCTTAACATGGAAACCATTTAACTGATTGCTCTGACCTCTGCACAAAGGGTATCTGAGTTGCAAGCTCTTATGGTGAGTCAACCTTACTTCATTTTCCACAGGGACAGGGTTTCTTTGAGAACTAATCCTTCATTTATGCCTAAAGTAGTATCCAAGTTTACTTTAAGCAAAACTATCCATCTCCCTCATTTTACCATTGTTCATTTCTTGTGAAGGTAAGAGGAAGGGACAACCTGTGTCAAATCAGACAATTTTCAAATGGTTGTCTAAAGCTATTACCTTTTGTTATACTCACCATGACAAATCTATTCTAGACATGGTTAAGGCCCACTCTACCAAGGCCTTGACTTCATCTATGGCAGAAAAAAACTTTCTTAGCTGCTAAAGGTCTTCCCAGGTGCAAACAAGTGAGGAAAAAACTGAAAATATTTCTGGGTTGACCACCACAGAGCTAGAAGATAGCATTGAAACCTTAATGTTGAAAATTAAAAACTTTATACTTTATTTAAACATAAAACTTCATTTAAAACCAAAGGGGAAAAAGAAGAAAAGCGCTTTCAACCTATTCAGGCCGTCTTCAGTTCAGTAAATCTTTTAGGTTTGTGCTGAATGTTTTAAACATCTATGTACCTATCAGGAACATTTATTTTAGACACGCCTTCAGTAGCTTCAATTCATTAAACACTTAAAGAGCAAGCCTTCCTCAGAAAATCAGCTAATGGATATACGCCTATTTTTAACACAGGTTTGAGGGGAACTACAGCATTTAACCCTGGATACTTGTGTGCTCTAAGGTTAGTGATCCATTTTATTTCTCATGTTTCTGTTAGATTCTTCACATCTCCTCCTCTGGGACTTGGTATAATTATATCCACAGCTTGGAAGTAGAAAGAATGTGTAAGAAAACATTTCACATGGTTGGCCAACCTATTTTGAACTTCTTCATGTAAAATATCTCTAAGGTGCCTTAAAATACAGTCCTTGAAGCGTTGGCCCATTTTCCCTATACAAACTGCTGTACACTGTTTACAGGTCGTTAAGTATACTAAATGTTTGGTGTTACATGTGGCAGATACCTTGAAATTATATTCTTTGCCATTTACTGAATGCCTAAATCCTGGACCAGGATTAATATGTGGGCATGCTTTGTATCTCCCACATTTTCTCATTCCTGTAGGTTCAGGGAATCTTTTATGATGACCATCTTTACGGCAAAGTAACTGTTTCAAGTTCTTTTTATTTTTATAAATGAATCTTGTTTTTTCTCCCATTAATGCTTTAAGCTTCTCATCTTCCAGGACTAACGGCCAATATTTATTAATAATTTCACAAATTTGCTGATTATCTGAGCTGTAGGTGAGCAGACAATTAATCTTCTGCCCTTGCTGGTTCTCCTGGGGTTTAGCTTTGTGTTCATCATCAGATGCTGTTAAATAGTAGGGACAACCTTTAGTCTTTCTGAAGGTGTTATGATCTATTGGTTTATTCAGATCTGATTCTTTATAGCCTCTCTTTCTAAGATGTCCTTTGAGCAATTCACATCCCTCCTTAAATACATCTTCCTCAGTGCATAACCTAGATAGGCGCATCCATTGATTTTCCATTATATTCTTGTAGATATGACTTGGGTGCATACTATGGCGATATAAATAATGGTTACGCCAAGTTTCCTTGCGATGTACTCCTGTTCGGAGACCTTGCATGACATCATAGCAAATTTTAACATCCAAAAAGTCAATCTCTTTATCTGAGTATTTAACTGAAAATTTAAGGAACTCTGTGGTAGAGTGCAAATAGTCTATGAATGCTTGCAGATCTATGACCTGCCCCGTCCACACAGTAAAAATATCATCCACAAAGTGTCCATAATATAATAAATGACTTCTCCATGGATTCTTCGAGCATATTATATTTTGCCATTCCCAATATGCAAGTACCAAGTTCGAGTAGGTGTTGGCACATGGTGTGCCTATTGCCACCCCCCATGTTTGTAAGTAGCACTTATCACCATAAAGAAAAATGTTGTTGTGAAGAATGATATCTAATAAGTGACAAATAATATCAGCATTAAACTTCAATTCATATGCTAAAGATCTTACTGCTTCGATCCCATAGTCATGAGGTATTACCGTGAAAAGATTGCTAACATCCAATGTTACCAAGAGCACCTTAATTCTCTGTTGGATTACATTCATTTTATCTGATAGGTGTCTTAAAAAAGTACCAGTATCTCTGATTGTGGAATGTATTCTTGATAGTTGCTGCTTTAACTCATTCTCAACATACATGGAGAGGGGTTCAGTTAGCCAACCTCGTCCCGCCACAATTGGTCTTAATGATGGGTCCTCCGGGTGTTTATGGATCTTTGACAAGCCACTTATAGTTGGAATAATGGGATAGTCCACACTAAAAACATTGTACAGTTCTTGGTTAATCCTACGCTCCATGAGTAATGCATAGATATCATCATTTACTTGTTTTATTTTTCTTTCCCGTACATTTTGGGATATAACTTCATACGTTCTGTTATCCTGTAACATGGATAGCATCTTTTTTCTGTGCCATTCCGCTCCCATTACCACAATGGCTCCACCCTTATCAGCCGGTTTAAACACTAACTCCTGCCTTTGTTGTAACTTGGATAGCGCTTTACTTTCATCTGATGTCATATTCATAAAATGCCTTTTGTTCATCTGGTTATTCCTAAGTTTCCCTACATCATTTTCACATAGGCAGACAGATGTTTCCACAGTGGGATGACTAACTGGAACAAATGGACTTGGTTTCCTGTATGTCCGTTCATTAGTAGAAGAGCTATTCCCAAAAATCGATTTTAGAGTTAAATTCCTACCAAACATTTTTATATCAACATAGAACTCATTTAGGTCAGAAGTTAATGAGGGAATAAATGTCAGTCCTTTAGACAAAATACTAATACTTGCTTTATCCAGATGTTCATTTGACAAGTTAATCACCAAGGACTGTTCTTCTGGAATCTCTATTAAAATTTCTTCCTTTTCCTTTCTTGACTCTGTGTTCAACCAGCTCTCTGAAACCTGTCTCTTACTGGGACAGGAAATTGGTAGTGAAAAGCAGTATGGTTAGCCCCTACCTTCGGTATAGTGCCTGTGGAAGTACTGGGCACTAAGTTAATATGTGTGGAATGCGGTTTTAAATTTGCCATAGTAACAGTCGAGGTAGTAATTGGAGACTCATTCGATATTGCTGTGGATACTGCCTCCAGGGTTGACCCATTTGCAAAAGTATCCACCCATGGTGGCTGGTTAGATGTTCGAATGATCACTGCTGCGGTAGCCAGTCCCTCATGTCACACACCCCCCTTGTTTTTTGGTGTGTTTTTAATGCCAGGGTGTGGACATTTATTTTTTGTTATTCCTAGCATTGTTCTTCCTGGGCTTAACCTCCTTCTTTCTGGTGGCAGGAAAGCTCTGAAGGGCTTTGCACCCAAATTCGTCTCTTAGTCAGCTCATATAGAGCTGCTTGACAGTTTGGGCTCATGGATGGTGCCTTGAAGCTTTGGAAGCTGGCTGGCTGTTACATCCTTGGCAGGATATAACTCATATAGCTAAGTCTACTGCAGCAATGATCATTCAGACATCTACGGGTTATAGTAAGTTCAACTTACACAACTGTACTTTCTGCCAACAGAGATGACTGCAATTAGGGGTACAGAGAATAGGTAGGAGGGGCTGAAATTTACTGAAGAAAACTTCCAAAGGAGCTAAGATATTAGAAGATATTAGGAATAAATAACTAGTGAGAGAAAGGTAACAGAAAGTGAAGAGACCAAGAAGACATTTGGACTGCAGACTAAAGACTGCCTTCCCTATCAGGGATTTATATCAGAGTATAGGCAAAGAGAAAGGGATAGGGAATCCTAACTGAAAAACTGCTGTGGTAGAGTTTTCAGTTTTAACTAGAACAGAATCTGATGTTAAAAAATGGATCAGAAATATTGGGTGAGTAAATGGGTGTAACTAAGATTATGATTTTTTGAGCTGGGATGTAGCATCTGAATTCCTTAGATCTAGTAAGGCTTTGTTACATTTAATTCTGGCGGCTGCCAAAAAAGCAATTACTAGAAAAAGGAAATCAAAGTCTAAACCAGCTGTATTTGAAGTAGTGAATATTGTAACAGAGATAAAAGAACTGGAAGTGGGATCTTTAGAAAAGGGTAGGAGCAAATCACATAGGAAAAAACAATGGAAACTGTGGGAACTATACATGCAGAATTATGTTTTGGAGAAGGAGAAGTGAGGTTTAAGGGAAGGCAGAAATTGAGAAATTTATGTAATGTTGGATTGATGATAATTGTGTACAAGAATATACTTGATGTATAATGTTTGTAACTCTAAACACATTGACATGGTTTGTTCTTTTGTATATAAATGTATGTTTGCCTATGTCTTAAGCATTAATTCAATAAAGGTGTTAAAAAATACTGCCTTTCCCTGAGTCAGCCTAATGGTTTCATGGCATTTTAACAGCATCCCATCGCATATGAACATCTAAGCTCTAACTCAGTTATACGTTTCAGCATCAGGTTTTGCTTCATGAAAGTGTCTTAATTTTATTTTTCATTTGAATAAAATGCATACCACTACAAAATACTTGGCAAATCACACAAATTAAACTTGTGAATATTTCACACTGATTCCACTTGTTCTGATTTTTGTGACTGTTTACCAAGAATCCATCAGACTTATCAATCCTTTGATATCATTTCTAATGTTTTTCTTATTACAGAGCTTTGACTTGAATGTCTCTAATTCCTGAGGTCATATTTCCTGACTCCCAATCTGTTTGCAGATACCTCCACGGTCCCCAGTGACCTGCTGATTAACTTACTATAGATGTACTCACTTTTGCCACTTGTTTTAGAACCTTCAGAAGCAGACCATCTGAGCTATATGATTTGTCTTTCCCTCATGATTTTAAATTCTTGTTAATACCTCCTACCTCATTTTTTCCCAATCTTTCCAGATGTCATCCTACTGACTTAATATCCCCTCCCTACTTCTGTCTGGATTGCTTTTCTTCCTTTTCCCACCACTGATGACCTTTTACATTTCATTCCTGACCCTCCTTTTCCCCTCACATACCTAAAGCAGTTTTTCTTGTAATACTTGACCATCTTTTTCAGGTCCCTCTCCATGTTTGTTATCACTGTGTTTACTTTGTTTGATTGTTATTAATTATTCTTTTCTCTTCATATTCTTTTGTAGCTACTTTCCAATTCTGTTTTGTACATGTCGCTTCCTCCATCCTAAATGCTTCTTTTATCTCCTCCTAGACAAACTGGACCTGTCATCTTGCCTTTCTTTTCTTACCTTAACCTTCCTTCCTGCTGTCCCTGGCCCATCTCACTTCCTCCTTCCCTGCTCAGCACTTCCTGCCAATTATAGTACCACTCAGTGTGTGCCTTTACTCCACAGTTTCTGATTTCTATAGTTCCATACCTCTGCTTTGTCCCCTTCCTCAGTTCCCTCTATACACTCTGATCACTGATGCCTTTCTTCTTGCATAGCTTTACATTCAATGTTTCTCCATTTTCTGGTTTCAACACCCAATTGAATGCCTGCAAAATAAATGCCAAACAGGAGAGCGCCTATCGCCAATTCTTGTGGCACCCCACTCATTACAATTTTATGTTCAGAGAAGGTACCAAGACTTTCACATCCTAGATCTGTCAATAGACAGTTTGCAATCCAGCAGATAGCATAGGTTTTACATTAGGTTTGTCTACTTTTTTTAACATTACCAGCATGGGGGGATATCATAAAAAGACTTGGCCAGGTCAAGATAAGCAGTATGGGCTGAGTGACCATCTTATGGTTTCTGTGATGGCTTGCCTGGTAGTGTTCCTATGTAGTATGGATATCAGTACAAAACACTTGCATTTCCAAAACAGAACTTTTAACTACTATGACTGACTGCAGAAACTAAGCACAAAATTGATCCTCACCCCCAGTAACTATGCAAGATGACTCCCTAGAGCCCACAACTTCAGGTAAAAGGATGAAAAACAAGGTAACATGGGAAAAATACTCCTCCCCCAACAAATGCAGACTACCTCTGCCCTAATTTTCACAAATAACACAATGATACTAACTTAAACAACAGTATCCCACAGCATAAATCTGAAAAAGCTGCACCAAAATGAGGAGACCCTAAAAGTGGTGTGACATTTACAGTAACAGCTGTGTGAAGACTGGCACTAAGTGATGGTTACTATGGATGTGACACTTCGACCCCATTTACAAAATGTGAAAAGTGTGTGTGTGTGGGGGGGGGTTGATACCATTGTCAATGCTGGTGCACTTCTTCTTCATAACTGAAATATCCTATAAATAAAAAAATAAAGAAAAGAAAAACACAGTACCATGCTATGCTATTTAGGCCTAAGGTATACAAAACAAATGAGGAATAGTCAGACGATTATGGAACAGAATCACAACAGCAAATACTGCCCAGATTTTATATGTCCAGAATAAACCAGAGGAGCAGGAAATAATCATCAGACATACTTATAACAAAGGCCAGTCAAAACAAATATCAGCAGACAAACAAAAAAATGTCAAAATGAATGTTGTGCTGCCTGCCCCTTCAATAAAAAGTGTGGTTCCTTACATACATAAGTACAAAATGGCTGTAGCACATTCTAGGAAAAGACTATACTGGTGAGATAAAAGAAGTATCTGTTCACAGCTTATCACCATACAAATCACAACAATAAGTGTTGTTACATTGCTATAAAAGTTGAGTCTAAGTCTAAACTATAAAGCAACTTAACTAAATCTGTCACATAAATGAAAACATCTCTTGTCTGCCAGTGTATGCCTGGCATCTGTCAGTAACCAATAATCTTCATGTCATTTTTGACTACTACAGCTGTTGCCAAACAGGAGCCCTTCCCTGCAAAAACTGGGATTCCAGTGAACCATACACAGCAACAATGCATGCCTCAGCTAAAATAACAGTAGATCCAGAACAACATCTATGCTGCAGCCTGTACATTTCAGAAACTAGCTAGCTATTAAAGAAAGCAGCAACAACCTTGCATGCATGTTTATACTGACATTTCTGCAATTCTTGTTTTGGTGCTCATTTGTTCTGCTGCTGGTTCTCCCCAGGGTGAATCTGAAAATGATCCATCAGCATTCTTCCCCAGTTAACTAACAACTGGGAATAATATAAAATAAAATTGTCTGGTCAATTATTCAAACTTCTAGTTCCCCCACAAACATCCTTAAATATGTTTCACTAATAACTCACCTTGTCAAGACAGGAAACTATATAAATTAATAATTATGTCCATACTCATTAAGGATATCCACACCTTCAAGCTAGTTGCTCAGCATAATGCATCCGAGATTATCCAAGTTCAACTAACTCTTGGCAAAACCCCAATCCAGATTGTAGCTTGCTACAGACCCCCCACCATGCCCCAGGATTTCCACTTCTCTTTTCGTGATAGACTGGAAAATATTAAGGTACAACCCAACACTCTAATAATGGGTAATTTCAACTACCCTACCATTTACTGGGAAAACTACTCATGTACCAACTCTTTTGCTCAACGTTTTCTGGAAATCATCAATTCCAGCGCCTTGGATCAACTTATCCAACATCCCCACCAGGGGCAGCAATATCCTAGACCTGGTAATCACCAACATGGATGACTGGTGTTCCACACCAGAGGTCAGCTCCTCGTTGGTCAGATCCGACCACAAGCTAATCACCCTAGACATCCACATCCCGCTCCCACCCCCCATTAGGAAAACAACCATAAAAAATTTCTCCATAGCCAACTTCATGCTTCTTAAGACAGAAGTGGCAAACTTCACGACACCCATGCAGATGGACAATAGAGGTACGACTGCTGAATCCTAGACAAATGCACTTTATAAGCACTTACATGAGTGCATGTATCATGCTATCCCTAACAGAACCAAGATGCTATCCTCCAAAAAAAGGAAGCCAATCTGGTGGTCTTCTGTCATAAACAAACCCTACAACAGAAGAAAAAAACTGTTGCAAAAAAGAGTAAAACCCCATGATTGGAGGAACTCCCTGGTCAGCCTCAGTAAGAAGCTGAGATCCCTCATAAAATCCGCCAAAACTAGTTATGAAAACAAAATCACCACTGATTCTAAAGACATCCAAAAAGCATTCTATAGCTATGTCAAGAATCTCAATGGCAACACTCAGATCTGCTCAGAGTTACAGCACAATGACACTAAATATACAGAACCAACTGATATTGCCAACATCCTGGCAGATAGGTTAATTGCTAACTGTATCCCCCTCTCACCCCCTAAAGGGCCCATCTTTATACCAGAAGAATGCAAAGTTCCTGTAATCATGGCTGCACAGGTAAAAACCTCACTCTCCAAAGCCAAGAACACAGCATCCATGGGACCTGACAACATCCCAGACTGCCTTCTACATGAACTACAGAATGAACTGGCACCCCACCTAAGTACCATGTTCAATCATAGCCTCACCTCAGGCTTTGTGCCCATTGAATGGCACACCGTGATGGTTATCCCACTCCACAAAGGGGGGGACCACAACAGACCCCAGGAACTACCGCCCCATTAGCCTGATGAGCCTGGTCTGCAAGGCCATGGAACGTATCATCATGGAACTCATAAACAAAGACATTGGAGATCTCCAAACTCTGGACCCTCCACAGCTCGGGTTTGTAAAAGGCAGATCATGTCTCCTAAACCTGATAGACTTCTTTGAAGTAGTCACCAAAGCCATAGATGAAGGTAAGGTGGTTCACACAGCCTATCTAGATCTCGCCAAGGCATTCAACACCATCCCCCCACTCTGGAATTATAGATAAACTCACTAAACTAGGTATAAATCCCTATGTCACAAGATGGCTTGCCAACTGGCTTACTGACAGAACCCACACTGTGAAAGTAGCAGACTCCAAATCAGACTTCAGACCAGTGACAAGTGGAGTACCACAGGATTCAGTCCTGGGTCCTTTCCTGTTTGGTATCTACTTCTCTGAAGTACAGGCTAACATAGAAGGTCTTTGGCTAACTAAATTAGCATATGACTGCAAACTAGGAGCCATAATCGAAACTCCTAACGATGTGGACATCCTACAAAAGGGCCTCACTGAGACAGATGCCTGGTGTCAAACCCATGGTATAAAGCTCAATGCCAAAAAGTGCATTGTCATCCCTTTGGTAAAAACTCTGTACCCATGAACTACCACATAGGCAGTAGTGTACTTAACACTGAAAGTGTGATAAGAGATCTTGGGACACAGGTGGGCAGTAGTCTCTCCTTTGATAATCACATCGCCACAGTGGTCAGGAAATCCTTCTACATGGCACACCTCGTCACAAAAGGTTTCCCATCCAGAAAAAAAGAGGTCATTGTTCCCCTCTACTCATCACTCATTAGATCCATTATAGAGTACAACGCCCCTTTTGGTATGTACCTCACAAGACATCTACAACAACTGGAAAGGTCGCAAACATACCTCACAAAGAGGATTACTGGCCTCAAACAGATGCTTTACCCAGAATGACTGAAAAAACTCCAGCTTTACTCCATCGCATATCGCCTACTCAGAGGTGATCTCTGCCTAACATACAAAGCTATGTCAAACCCAGAGCTGTTGGACATGCTACACTTAAAGAAATCCCAATCCCTCCGAGCTACATGCTCTAGGGACCTAAACCTTGTCACCACAGTAAACAGAACATGCTGGAGGGATAGATTCCTGTCCCAGAGACTTCCCGTACTCTGGAACAGACTACCTATCTATGTCAAATAGAGCTCTTCATTAGCACTCTTCAAGAAAAATCTTGATGATTGGATGGGTAATAGGAAATTCACTTCGGGGATCACTTCTGTGGTTCTGCTTGACAGGGGCACAGGAAAATAATTTTCTTGGGTGGTGAAAGCTAGGGTACCTTTTTGGCTAGGCTTGCATAGGCCCTAGGGCCAATAGCCTAGTACCTACCAATGAACCTATGAACCTACAGCCTCTACAGTCTGTCTGCAGTAGGTATCTTAACTGGCTCAGTAAGTGATAATCAGCTCACAGATGTCATTTAGAATGAAACAGACACATGAAACTGCATTATATAGCTAGGTATGATCTATAAATAACTAAATAATATGTATAGCTGTACTTAATAATTTATTCTCAATGTACTGTAGGCATCCACTTATATATCTGACCTTAGATAATGATGTATCATTTTTCTACCATGTTTTATAACTGCAGATTCAGTGACACTTTTGTAAAAAAAAACTCAAATCTAATCTTACTGCTTGGCTGACACAAAACAGAAAGCAAATGATGACCCTGGGGAATAATACTTGAAGAAAACTAAAAATCAAGCAAACTATGTCTGACTTGCAAAACTACAGAAACCTAATAAAATATATGCTGCACAAAGACAAATCGAACAACTTTTTTAATCTGCAGAGAACAAACAAAATCAGTCCATTGGCGCTCTATAAATAAACTCACTAAACCAGATAAACAATCACAGCATAACCCCATGCCACATGAATCTGACATCAGTGTTGCTTGTAATTTAAATAGAGACTTTATAAAAGCTGCAACTTCTACAGCAGAGCAATATAATTCCACACTGTTAAACATATTTATTTCCTACTGCTATTTAATCCTTTGCTCAATATCTGTCTTGCAAATCAAAAACAAAAATACTAATGAAACTAAAGGCTAATTCATTAACTCCAGATAATATCCCAATTCCGGTATCTTCATATGGCTGTAGACTTAATTGCTTGTCCAGTCACAATTATTATTAACAGATCTGTCAAAGAACAATTTTGTCCACTGAGTGGAAACAGTCTTACATTATAGCCTTCACAAATGGGATACCTCTCTTTTTATGTCTAATTACAGTCCAATAGCTATCTCCTCCCTTCTTAAAATTTGAAAAAGTGCATCCATAAGCAAATCCTTGCTCACGTGATACAAACATAACCTGCTATCCAATACTCAGACTGTTTTTGACCCCAACACTACTTCTTGGATCATCTCAATAAACATAATAATAAGGGCATTATGTAGCATCCCCTTTCTTAGAGCTATCTAAAAAAATGCAGTACAGACTCTTTGGACTCCTACTAGATAACTTAACTAAATATAAGCAAAGAAACAGTAAACTGGTTAAATAAACCTGCCTGAGTGGGTAGTAGCTCAGGTAGATGTAAAACATCCCACAGTACTTATCAAAAAGAAAAAAAAAACAGTAGGGGAAGTTAACCAGTGCCCTGGCTGGATTTCCGCTAGTCAATATAATTATCATCTCAGGTCTCCCCTGGCCCAGTGGGACTAACCTGGTCAACAAAGTGTAAATAAATAAAATAAAAGTTGCTTTAGTTAAAGAACACGGTCTGTTAAATGACAGAACGCTTCCTCCACTTATCAATAGGTGATAATAGGAATCCTTCAAGGGTCAGTCTGTGGTCTTCTATACTATCGTCATCAATAATCTATGCAGAGCAGCCCCTGATGACACTTTAGTAAATATTCTGATGTTTCTACTCCTGATTTTTAATGCAATTTCCTTAAAAAGCTAAAAGTAATTATCCAACATTCATCAACACCCTAAAGCACTGGCTAGTTCTCTCCCAAGTCCTTTTTTTATAAAAAAAATTCTGCAAAATTTGCTATTCTCAATTACGATGTTGTACAACACACACACACACACACACACACACACACACACACACACACACACACACACACACACACACACACACACACTGCAAAACTAAGTGAAACTAAACTATTGGAAGTTATCACTGATGAAAATCTAAAATATGATAAGCAAATTGACTATGTCATATCCAAAGCAAATCTCTCCGGTCTGTCTGTCTGTCTGTCTTTGAATCTTACCTAAACCTGTGTTTAGATGACAATTGCTGATGATAATTTTTTTTTGCAGGCTTCTGTTGGGAAGAGGTTATTTAAGCTCAGTTGGCCTATCCTATTTCACAAAAATAAATAAACAAACAAACAAGCAAAATAATAAATAGTGGAGCATAGCCTGCACCAGGTATGCTTTGTGGATAATTCTGATGACATATGACCAAGTTGCTGAGGGTTCTATATGCCTTTATCAGTAGGACAAGGTCTGCATGCTGCTGTTTGGGTGTTTAAGGGTGATATAGTGCTGTTCTGTCTGCGGTGGTGGGAGCAGGATAAAACAGCAGATTGTAATGGATAGTATTTGCAAATCATTAATATTTTATTTGGGAGAATAGGCAAGAAGAGGGGAACCATATTTTTAATTGTGGTTGTAAAATATTTTTATCGAATACCGCTCTACATTCAGAAGAAAGTGAGGGATTTTGTAAGAGCTGTATAAGGTTGCGTTAATTTTTGCTTTTAGATTATTGATGTGAATGAGCATAGATAAAATAGGATCTAGACTTAGATGTAAGAATTTAAATGAGGCCGCTTGATAAATGGTGTGCTTGTTGTATGCGAGGGGGACAGCAAGGTTTATCAAGTTAAGTTTTAGCTCAGTACCAAAGAACATACATTTGGTTTCTTAAACATTTAGTATAAGCTGCTTAGTATGTAGCCAAGTAGAGCACTTATTAAGTATTGTTTAAAGTTTGCTCAGTATAGTTACAAGTTAATGGGTGGATCACAAACCAGTCAACACAGAAACATAGGTTGGATAGCATGAAATCAAGTGGAAGGTGGTTAATGATGACAGAACAGATGGGCGGTGAAACTGATCATTGAGTGACACCACAGAGATACTATAAGAGGATATAATGAGATATAACAACAAAGGTCCTGTCAGAAAGGTAGCTTGAAAACTACTGTATTGTTAATGAAATAAAGGGAATTAAATAGCGGGTTGTGTTTATGTTATCAAAAGCTGTGTTAAAGTCAATGCATAGATCAGCTGTTAATTTGCCTTTGCAGCACAAGTTCATTAAGTGTCAGTAAGTCTGAGCAGAGCAGTTTAGGTACTATTTCTTTTCCACGAAGATGAAGGTTATATTGATAAAGATACTCAGTAACCTGATTATATACTGTTTTTTTTCTAGCAGTTTCCACTAGATTAGGTAAGACAGAAATTGTTCATACACTGTTATAGTTGACTTGCTCCATTTTGGAATGGGTATAATTGTTGTCATTTTCTACTGTATGGGAAAGGATTGCTGGGCGAGGGAGAGATTACAAAAATGTATTTTTAAATAATAGAATCATCATAGAGTTTAATGAACCATGAGTAGAGACCATCAGTGCCAGGTGATCTATGGGAGTTGATTTGATTAGCTTGCTGATTTCTCATTGAGAAATCTTGTTGAAGTAGAATGGAGAAGGTAAGCTTCTAAATGAGGGGAAAGTTAATAGTATATATATATATATATATATATATATATATATATATATATATATATATACATATATATATATATATATATACATATATATATATATGTTAGTAGGTCTGATTGTTAATTAGTTAAGGTCACATTCTATGTATTTAAATCTCTGTGAGTCTGAATGTTTAATTTGCACTGATAAAGGGTTGTACTTGAAAACTTTGCATTTTATTAGATATTTGGAATGCCTGGAGAGCTTTTGTTTGTGTTTCTAACAATTACAATTATTAGTCAAGTGGATTTGAAGAAGTAGTAACTTATTTTGTGAAAAATATCAGTAGTAAAAGAGCAACTTACCAGGCACCTTGCTTACAGAATGTTCATTATTTGTAAACGTAGAGGTCTCTTTTTCGTAAGTACAAACCCTTTAATCATCAATGGTATTCTTTGATTGATCACATAGGGTGATGCATATGTTGTGGTCCTCTACTGATTTTTTTCTCCTAAAGGCCCAGGTAAAGCCTTATAAATTGAGTAGTGAATGAAGTTCACTTGCCACGTGTTGTTTTATGCAAGTGCTTTTTTTCATCAGGAAGTATTGGTTTTGGAAGTTTAGTATGGTAGTGGTTGGTACAACTGTTGCACACACACAAACACACTCAAGTTATAGGTGGAACTGAAAAAGTAATCGAGGAGTGACTGCGGATGTGACATCGCATTAGAGGGGGTGGGGTATGTTTTATCCCTTTTAGTATGATTGCAATATGTTCACTGATGTTTGATGTGTTAATCTGGAATTAGAAATGTTATTACATTGGTTTGTGATTAGGAACTGATGAAGAGAATGGTTGTTGGTTGCTGTGCTTGTCCTGCTTAATTCTCTAACAAAATGGCAGAGAATGAGATCTGCTAAGAAAGTGTTTAAAATCATGAGTGGTTTAGGAAAGAAAGCTTACCCTGAAGTCACCCAGAATGAATATGTTCTTTTGCTTTTAGATATGGGTCTACCTGTAATTAGCAAAAACCCACCCCACTTCACTGAAATTCACAATGATGAGACGGCATTGCTGAAAACTTAATTTTAGAAATGTGCATATCACAGCAGTTTTGATCTCGGAAGGGAGACATTTGGCCATCAGGTAAAAACAAACACACCACAGCATATCAAACCCACCCAAGTGGGGGGATTTACCCCCACACCCCCCCTAACTAAATATTGCAACTCTGAGATCGCACTATAGTGAGGAAGAGGGCAAATTTCCCCATAGTGGCGAAGTGTCTCCTTTCCCCGAGTGAAACTTCAGTAATGTGCACGTTCAAAAAATTAAGTTTTTGGCAATGTTGTCTTGCTGTTGTGAACTTTTTTGATAATTACAGGTAGACCTATATATATATATACATATATATATATATATATATATATATATATATATATATAGTGCTGAGAGGGAATCAGTACAAGGAGAATTTGCTATAATATTATAGCCTAAGTGCTTAGTAAGAATCATGCACTATCTTGCTGTCCTTGTCCCTGAACAATCAAGGTATATTATGGTGTTGTTGGAAAAGAGAGGCTGCATATCAGATGATACCATTTTTTAAGCAGGTACTAGAGAGTAACTCTATCCAGATTGTTTTGTAGGATCATCATATATACATGTTCAGATTTATTGTATGTGACATTTGCCTTAAAGTATGAGATGTGTTGTGTGATGTGAGTTTGAGAAGAGATTGGTTTGAATGTCTCTTAAAAACAATATTTCCAGAAAGATAATTGAGTGATGATATTGAAATTGTAGCAGCTTACCAGATGACAGTAATGTTGATAGTTTCATTTGTTTACTATTTGAATTTAATATACAGTGAGGGATTTTTAAAGTTCTTGGGATGATGGAGCTAGAAATTAAAATTTAAGTATTATTTGTTGGTGGCTTTTTTTTAGGTGGGTAAGAATGGAAAATAAATTAATTTATTTATTTATTTTATTTCAGTTTTTGAACGGGGAAGTCCACTGGGCCAAAAAGAGCCCTTTTCAGTGGAGGCCCGGGGAGAAAATCTCCAAATATACATACAAGAACATACATTACATAGTATAAACATGCTCATCAGGTTAAGAATATATACATAATTATCCATGCAAACATAATATGGTATAATTCAGTCTATTAATACATTAAAATTATCTAAAAGAAGAGGTAAGATTAGTAGAAGAGATATTGTTAAGGAGACAGCTTGTCTGTAAATGGGACAGGTTGGAGGCATATTAGATACTGTAATAACAAGCAGGGATTTATAAATGTAAAGAAGGTAGTGATGCAGGAATTTGTGCCTTGTAGAAAGAAATCTAATAGAAGACAATAAATCCCTTTCTCCATTGAGTTTCTCAAAATGAATCAGCGGAAACACAGTTCAAAGTCCTTCTGCCAATCAGCACTATTCTAAAAAGCATTCCCAACACAGAGGTAATCAGCAGTTTATTGTCATTCTCAAGAACAGAGATCTTTAAAGATCACATGCTAATGCCTGTCTTATTCTCCAAATGTCCTTTGAGTGGCTGTCATAGCAATTTTCTAATGGCACTAGTGGGCTTTTCCACAGGAAGGGGAAAATATCAGCTTTTTTTAATCCTTAAAAAAATGATAAAACTGTGTACTTTCTGTGAGTGAGTGGGGCACAGTTCACATGATCTGTGACTCATGTCATTACACCAATAGGAGCATGAGAACTTGAGGTAGGAGTCAGAAGTACTTGACATTGTCACAAAATGTATGAAAACACAGAACGATATTTGAAGCAGCAAATATTTAATGAATGCATTACCTTATTCATTAAATATTTTGTTCTTCGAGTGCCTGCTCTGTTACTTTTCATTGTTTTATTATTTCATGTGTTTTCTTCTTCTCGTCCAGTGACAAGTTAAAACAGCAGGTCAGTGGAAGAGAACATATTCGCTTGAATATCTGCAACATTTCACAACCTTGCAAATGGTACTGTTCCATAATGCCTACATTGGACCAGCTTGTGGAAGCTAAGAGTTCAGATTCGTTACCAGAACACCCTTTCTACAGCCTTTGTACAAGAAAGGGTCTAAAACACTGGGCATGCCAATGCTACAGTTTTAAAGGCAGCACATTTTCACTTAAAATCATTACTTTAAGTGAAAAATTGCTATAGGATTTATAAAAAAACATTTTATTGACATTTTCCCCCCAAAAGTTCCAGTTATGTTTGGTATCCCTAAGATACATAAAAATGTACAAAACCCCCCTATGAGAGCTTTGATCGATGCACGTTCTTCTATGACTCACCCTTGTTCTAGATTTATCGATAACATTTTGACAAAATACATTAAATTGATTCCAGGTATTTGTAAAGATTCCTGGACTTTTTTGAATAATATTAATGACATCCCATTTGATTTTTTCAATAACTTTTTAACAATTGATGTCATCGACCTGTATACTTCCATTCCACACCTTGAAGCTGTGGAATGGATTGGTCTTTTGTTAAGTGAGCTAGGAACTCCAAGATCTGAAACCGATTTGATTACAGAATTATTGGACATTGTTTTGACGTCCAATTTTTTTGTTTTCGACAAAGAGTATTACTTGCAAAAACAAGGGGTAGCCATGGGCTCCCCTTGTGGTGCAAGTGTTGCCAACCTCTTTGTCGCTTACTGGGAAAAGCATTTTTTGTTCAATAAAGCTGAATTGATGAAGAATGTCATCTTTTATACTAGGTTTTTAGATGATATCTTCATTCTTTTCCATGAGGATGTTACATCTGCAACCAACTTTGTACAGGTTATTAATGAAACTACACAATTTTTAAAATTTACATTTAAATTTTCTACTACAGAAATTGACTATTTAGATGTCAAATTAGTCAAAGATTTGGACAACAAGGTGTTAACATCAACTATCTTTAGGAAGCCTACTTATGTTAACTCCTTTTTACACTTTTCGTGTCTCCACCCCTTTAGACAAAAGCGGTCAATAGTTAAAGGCCAACTGGTTAGAGCAGGTAGGATGTGTAGTACTCTTTCAGATTTTTGTAAAGAATGTACTTTTTTGCGGGAGTTGTTTTTAAATCGGGGTTACCCAGGTAACTTAATTGACGAGCTTATAATGGAAGTTAACCAGAAAAGGTTGGAAGGGTTTTATAAACCCCTCCTTAATCATGAAAGCTTTCCTTTAAGTGTTCAAATTGATATTTCTAGTTTACCTGATGCTATTCCAACTGGGGTTGACAATATGGCTCTAACAGAAGATGGTGTAATGCCTTTAACAAAAAACATTGAACGTAGGTTCACTTTATGTTTTGTTACAACATTTAACACTAACTCTAAGGCAATTTGGTCAATCATATGCAAAAATTGGCACCTTATATCTAGTTCACCAACACTTTTGGAAAAACTGGGTCCTTCCCCTAGTGTTGTGTACAAAAGAGCTAGCAATTTAAAAGAAATTTTGCAAAGGAATACCACTAAATGTTCCTTTAATAGACAGAAAGGAACATTTAAGTGTGAATTTTGTAACTTTTGCAAATATATAAAACCTGGCAACTCCTTTGACATTAGAAAAAAGAAATATCAGATTCACCATAAAATAAATTGCCAAACTCGCTCTGTTGTTTACATTGCCCTATGCGATTGTTGCTCAGCATTTTATGTTGGTAAGACGGACTGCAAGGTCCATGAACGAATATACCAACATGTCTATGCAATTAAAAAGAACAAAGATGATAACGCTTTAGCAAATAAAAATCCTGGGCACACTTTTTCATTTATGGGTATCGATCATGTTCCGACAGATGTTAGAGGCGGCCCATCATCTCTCATTTTAGAAAACCGGGAGCTTGAATGGCAACTTACTTTAGATGCATTCAGAGCTCCCGGTCTAAATGAAAACTGTAACATAGCTGCCGTCCTTAAACTACGGAGCTATTTGAGATAGGTTAATTTATTACTTGTATCAGGTTTTGTCTATTATTACTTATTACTCTAATATAGATTTTCTTTTGAGGGGTTTTCTCAAGTAGGTAAAAATTTAAATTAATATTAAAAAGAAAAATATTAGGTTTATTGTATACCATACATATATGCTTTTATAATGAAAGTATTAGTGGTTTATTAGTTTTTATTTGTGTTTAAAATTTCCAAAAAAAATCTTTTTCAAGGAATTGACTTACTTGTTTCACCAGATATGTTGTTTTTAAAGTGATTTTTAAAAGTTGACTTTTAACTGTAATGAACATGTGCTGTTTTCATGCGCTTTGATGATTACCTTTGACGTTGTTTTGTCACTTCCTGCTATTTAAAAGTTTTTAACTTTGTAACTACTGATATAGTCATACTATGACTAACTGTTGTATCTCTGAGGAAGCTGCGGTTTTCAGTAGCGAAAACGCTCTTTTGTATTAAATAAAACTAGCGTTCAGGCTCGTTGACTTGGTGGTTTTTCGGTCGTTGGATACCTGTTGTGGACTTTGTGGTTTACTTTCTTCTTTCATTTATTTATTTTATTTCAGTTTTTGAACAGGGAAGTCCACTGGGCCAAGAAGAGCCCTTTTCAGTGGAGGCCCGGGGAGAAAATCTCCAAATATACATACAAGAACATACATTACATAGTATAAACATGCTCATCAGGTTAAGAATACATACATAATTATCCATGCAAACATAATATGGTATAATTCAGTCTATTAATACATTAAAAATTATCTAAAAGAAGAGGTAAGATTAGTAGAAGAGATATTGTTAAGGATACAGCTTGTCTGTAAATGGGACAGGTTGGAGGCATATTAGATACTGTAATAACAAGCAGGGATTTATAAATGTAAAGCAGGTAGTGATGCAGGAATGTGTGCCTTGTAGAAAGAAATCTAATAGAAGACAATAAATCCCTTTCTCCATTGAGCTTCTCAAATTGAATCAGCGGAAACACAGTTCAAAGTCCTTCTGCCAATCAGCACTATTCTAAAAAGCATTCCCAACACAGAGGTAATCAGCAGTTTATTGTCATTCTCAAGAACAGAGATCTTTAAAGATCACATGCTAATGCCTGTCTTACTCTCCAAATGTCCTTTGAGTGGCTGACATAGCAATTTTCTAATGGCACTAGTGGGCTTTTCCACAGGAAGGGGAAAATATCAGCTTTTTTTAATCCTTAAAAAATGATAAAACTGCGTACTTTCTGTGAGTGAGTGGGGCACAGTTCACATGATCTGTGACTCATGTCATTACACCAATAGGAGCATGAGAACTTGAGGTAGGAGTCAGAAGTACTTGACATTGTCACAAAATGTATGAAAAACACAGAACGATACTCTGAAGCAGCAAATATTTAATGAATGCATTACCTTATTCATTAAATATTTTGTTAACAGTGCCTGCTCTGTTACTGTTTTATTATTTCATGTGTTTTCTTCTTCTCGTCCAGTGACAAGTTAAAACAGCAGGTCAGTGGAAGAGAACATATATGTCTGCTTGAATATCTGCAACATTTCACAACCTTGCAAATGGTACTGTTCCATAATGCCTATTACTTGACCCGTACTGTGGAAGCTAAGAGTTCAGGTCGTTACATAACACCCTTCACAGCCTTGTACAAGAAAGGTCTAAAACACTGGGCATGCCAATGCCAGTTTTAAAGGCACATTTTCACTTAAAATCATTACTTTAAGTGAAAAATTGCCCAGAACAGCCCCTAGCCAATTGTGAGCTGTGGAAAAAGGTAGAAACAGAATGCATATGTTGCACATCAGTTTCATAACTTTTCTTGTGATCTTTAAAATAAAATAGTACCGGTCATTATGGTCAGTGCTTTAATAGGAAATGCTTTGGACAAAACAGACATTTTATCGAAGCACTTGGGTATAGTAATTTCAAATAATAATCAATAGCTTCTTTGGTGGGGATCACTATGAATCAAAGTTAAAATGTTCCTATAAGTAATGAAGTGCCATATCAGACTGCACCAGGCAATATAGAACAGAGAAACTGCAGTGAAATGCAAACAATGAAAAATGGTATTAAGACAGGATAGATTCACTGAACAGCAATATTTAAATAGAAGAACTTGTGGTAAATAACTGTTTGACAGGGTTCTTTGTTTAAACTGTTGCCTTGACAACTGGACAGCAAAACAGCAGACTTTAAGCAGCAGTAATTAGCAGGGTTATGCATTTCAACTACTGCTTCAATAACATCTTAACTGAAATAACACAAATATTTTAAACAAAAACAAATAGAATTGTTTAGTATTTACGTGTTTTAAAATGAACATATAGAAAATAAGACTGAAATGCAACACTGATAAACATATGACATAGTCTAACTGAAAAGTCAGTGTATAAATGGTAAAAATCCTTTCTGAAATTAACAGTCAGATGAAATATTAGCAATCTGCAATGCAGGGTAGTAAACACCTCACATTCCTCAGATGATGACGTGTCTCCCTCAATGTACAAATCCAGCATTATATACCCATATTCAAAATGCAAGCATAGCACAGAAAATAATTGAAAATCTCCTTGAGAATAAATGCAAAAAATGAACTCCAGTGCACACAGCTATTAAAGCAAATAATCTGAGGCTCTGCAGTACCCAGTAGCAAGCCAATGTGGCCATCAACACAGTATATTTCACAGTCTGCAGTCTGTGAAACAAGTGATTGGAAAAAAGATTCACACACTATAATTAAACACAGGAGGCTAGGAAGGAGAAAAAACACAGCAAGGGGCACAGCCTGTGAAAACTACAAAGATCCTTTGAAGAGCCAATGAGCTAACCATTATAGCAAACAAATAAAATAACAGTCTCTAAAGTCCAGTGAATATCCAGTAAGTCAAAACTAAGGGAAGACAAAAGATTTCTCTTCCCCTTTCTCCCTGAAACTATGGTTTACATCAGTCATTGCAAGACTAGCTAGGAAGCAATGTCTACAACCGGTGAATGTAGCAAAGAAAGCAAACTAAGCAGTTATTCATCTCAAGCCAAAAAATGCACCAAGAAACCAAATGGTTCACTAAGGGTCAACAACTGGTGAACTCAGCAAGGAAACTCAGATTCTACAGTCTCATATCACAATCTAGGAAGCCAATAAATAGACAGTGATGATGTGCAATAAAATACAGACTCCACGGAAGTTGAATCAGTAGGTATATGGAAGCTCCATCCTGAGCTGTTGGATATGCTCCACTTAAAGAAATCCCAATCCCTCAGAACCACACGCTCCAGAGATCTAAACCTTGTCATCACAATGAACAAAACATGCTGGAGGGATAGGTTCCTGACCCAGAGACTCCCCACACTCTGGAATAGACTACCCATACATGTCAAGCAGAGTGCCTCCTTGGCCCTCTTCAAAAGGAACCTTTATGATTGGATGGGAGATAGGAAATTCACCCCGGGGATCACATCAGTTGCCCTGCTAGACAGGGGTCCAGGGAAGTAAATATTGTGGGAAGAAATATCCCAGGAATTGTTATGGCTAGGCTTGTATAGGCCCTAGGGCCGATAGCCTAGTGCCAACCTATGAACCTACTCTCGTAGGTTCATAGGTTGGCACTAGGCTATTGGCCCTTTCTGTTAAAAATGTTCTTGAAGGATGTTACATTTTCTTGTTAGATATGTAACTTACAGGAAACCCCTTGTCTTTGTTAGTCTCAAGTAAGAATAGCTGTACCTTCTCTAGCCTCTAATCATAGTCCTCCCCTCCAGTCTGGCACAGTGGTATAAAGGGATAAAGCCCTGACTGTGACCCAGATGACCCAAATTTGACTAGTGGTTGGGTGCTGGAAGAGCCATACAGAGAGATAATCTGTGTAATTTCTTAACTCCCTTAAGAATCCCCATTTCAGAACAGGGCAGGGTAATTCCCAGTCAGTCACTGTTCTGTGTGCAAGCAGAGGTTTAAACAGAGGCCACTGCCAGGGAATAGGTGTAGGCTTGGCTTCCCAAGCCAGTGATGATAGCTTTCAGAAACATGTGTGCTGGATCACACATATATTGGGGCCGGCATTGGAAGCTCTGCAGTGATGCACCACATCTATCAACCACCAAGATAAATGTGTTAATTCGCTCCAGTGGAACTCAGTAAATTTGCACTGTAACTTCCAATGGGCGGAGCCTAAGCCTTTTCACAGACACACATTATTTCCGCACATTTCAAACAAATGTTTATACCTCTGAAACCATAAGGATTGTGAAAGTAATATAAATAGCAAGCTCTTCAGCACAAACTATTTTTATAGTGGTGATATTCTTTACGTTCTAGGTCTAAACTGAAATTTATAAGTCACAGTAAACATAGTAACTATTACATTTGTAATATTTTGTAAACAACTTAAAATATTTCATCAACCAGTTAAGTTATACACATACTGTCAGCATCATTTTATTACTCTAGCTGAGACCTTTCATATGAGGCTAAGGAGTTCGGTCTGTGTTACTTGGTTGTTGAGATATTTAGAAACATGTGAAAATTGTGTATGTATGTATGTATATATATATATATATATATATATATATATATATATATATATATATATATGATTAATATCATAAAAATAACAGTTAATATCTATTTGCATGCACTAGACAGAGGTCAAATATTAATGCAGTTGAGTTTGCTATTGTGTAAGCTTTAAGATGAAATATTTTAAAACCTTGTACATAACCTAATTTTGGAATTATTGATGCAAATATGAACAAGCAATATTTGATACCTAGAGGCGTCAGTAGGAGTTAACTGAAAATGCACTTGGAGGCATCACTTAGAGGTAATGAGGTAAGTCAAGGTTAGGGTAGGATGAAATGCCTTCTTAGCCTACACCCAGGGCTGCTGATTGGAAGAAGTTCCTGTCATCCAGAGCTAAAGAGGCAAGTCACCTTTAGGTCTCATTCTGGTGGAAAAAGACAAACTCACTTGTATGATAGGACAGGGTGATTAGCTACCATTAGACCTAGAAGGATATATCTCCTGCAGGGCATCAGTCTGAAGTGTAATGCTGAATCATCTGGCTATGGTAAAGGGCACTCACCTCCACAGCAAAGAATCTGAAGGTTACAGCACAGGTAGAGGCACAATGCCCCCTCATGACTGCCTCAGTGATGCCCCCTCTGGACAGGTCTTGCCTCTTTACTGGGGTTATTTGGTATGGAGGAACAAATGAGCTTGAGTCTCATAGGGTGAGGTTTCATGGTTGGCAGGCATCACAAAAAAGCACCTAGAAAAAATATGTATTTATTCGTTTGTCTGTTTGGTTGTTTGGTTGTTAATTGGAGTACATCATTGATCCATATAGACCTTTTTCAGAGTCAGCCAGGGAGAATGGCCTGTTTGAATGACTTGCTCGGAGTCACGCAATATGCAAAAAAGAGACTGAAGTGATCAAACCTTAAACCTGCAAGAAGCAATTTGTTAACAGCTCATAGGTTTAATCCTCTGTACTGACTACCAAACTGAATATTCCTTCTCTTCCATCCCACAGATTCTCCTTTCATTTTAATTCCCTCCATCAGCCTTATGACCTTTTCCTTGTATGATGTCCAACACTACATGCAGTACTCAAGGTGTGCTCTAAGGACCTGCAGAGTGGAAGCATTAGATCTTTGCTTCATGAAATTCACATCAACAGCTGCCACTAACCTGTCATACTGCTCCCCCTGATTTACTCCAGGTGTGATCGACACCCACAGATCCTTTTCTTTCCCTGTTTCCATCACTTCCGCAGCTGACACTTCACACCAGGGTTGTTGTGGCCTAAGTGAAGTACTTTGCATTGTTCATACTGAACCTCAACTGTCACATTCTGCCCACTTGTTCAGCCTTTCCAAATCCTTTTGAGACTCTTCTATACACCCTCCAATGCTGTAATTTTTTTTGTGTCATCAGCAAAACAGGCCAATCCTTTTCTCTGTTACCTCAGGTATATGTGATAAAAAACAAACTAAAGAGTACTAGACCCAGGACAGACCCCTGTTAACTCCACTCGTTCCTTTCTTTTTCCTGGTATTGTTCCTCTAATGAAAACCCTAGTCATGCAACTGTCCATTTCCTCAACCTTGTGCCTGTATACAGCCCTACTAGTTTTACTATCATCCCCCTGTGTGGGGGCAGAATCAAAGGCCTTGCCAAAGTCCAGGTATACTATGTCTCCTGGTACTCACATGTGAAGTTAACTTGCACCACGGAACATACCTCTCGACCTCTAATAACCAAGAAATCTGGACAAAGCCAAAAAAAACGAGGGTCAAAGGTCCAAAATCATGGACATATTTTAAATATTGCTCTTATAAACCTAGAAAGTTGTTAAAATTTTAGGTTTTGCATTTGCAAACATTTTCTGATGGAAATGAAGTCTGAAACTCAAATGTATTTCATTATTTTTGTGATTCAGTCCTCTATAATTTGCCAGAAAACCACAAATTTTATACAGAACAAACCAAAAATATGAGCCAGAAATCTGGATATTTTGCAAAAATCTGGACAGTTGTGAGGTCTACACAGACATAAAACTGGATAGGTTTATCTCACAGCTTCTTCTGCACATGATAAATGTTGGTTGCTGTTGTGGAGATTGCTGGCCTCTAAAAATTGACCATCATAACCAACCTGTAGTTCCCTGGATTTTTCCCCCTTCTAAAAAGATACAGTTTCTGTCTTATAGTCATTTGACACTTCTGCACTAGCCTGTCCGTCCATCAATAGTCCTTTTTTCCCATTTTTATGCAGATGGGTTTGGGGTGTCACTTCAACAGTGACAATCATCTAGAGCCAAAGTTCACACTGCCGGGTGGCTAGCCCTGCCACGGCTGTTCTTCCATACCACACACTCACAAGTTCACTCACACCTGTGGCCAATTTAGAGTGTCCAATCCACCTACTGCATTTCTTTGGAATGTGGGTGGATACCGGAGCACCTGGAGTAAACCTATGCAAATACAGGGAGGTCATCCAGACTCCATACAGAAGGCACCCCAGCCAAGAACTGAACCGAAGAACCTCTTGCTGTGAGCCAACAACACATCCACTGTGCACTGTGCTGCCCACTATACTATCCTGTGATCTGTTGAATATCTCCACCGGGAGGTCTGCTAACACACTGAACAGAATTCTGATGACTTTAATATGCAGCCCATCTGTTCCTTGTGTTTTATCCTCTAGAAGACCATCCATTTTCTTCTGGCCCTCATCCTTCTCAGTTTTGGAATTTGCTCACTTTTCTCCCCTTTCTGCCCTGCTTCCCTCCCATCATGGAATCCTTTCCTTAGTCTGTTTTGTGAAGACTGAAGCAAAGTAGCTGTTCAATGCCACTGCTTCTTCCTAGTCTTTCTTAATCTCCGTTTTACTTTTGATAAGTCTACCCAGTTCTTTCCCTTCCTTCCTTCTGCAGTGTATCTAAAAAAGTCCTTGCTTCCTTTCTTGCTCTCTGCTGCTAACTGCATTTTAATGTTAACTTTACTGCCCTTAACATCTTTGTTGCCTTTTTGCTATTTTCATTATACTGTGCTTCCCCCAGCTCCCCATCCATCCTTTCCACCGTTTATAGACCCTGTCTTTTGCCCTAATTGCAAAACTCACATTCCTATGTAGCCACGTTGGCCTTTTACCCCTTCCCATGACCCAAACAGTGGCATGACCACCACTGGCTAGTGGTGCTTTAATTTAGATGTCTATAACACTCTCTGCACTGGTTAGGACTACATTCTGAAGTCTTTCCTTTCTGAGACAGTCCTTCATCAGCTGACTGAACCCCTAATGATCCATGACCTCATTCAACTCCTCCTTCTTCTCTGCCCTGGAGCTTATACTCTTCCAGTCTTCTGTTGACAAATGTAGACCCCAGATGAGTATTACTCCTTCTCCCTAACCCACTCCTTTATTCACTCTTCTAATTTCTCATCCTGTTCTCCTCTTGCATCTGGTTAATGGTACCTTGTATCATGCTGTTCTACCCATATCACTTCCTTCTCTGTCATTCCTGAACAGTCTATACTTGGGTACCTCCATGTCCCACTCCCCCCTCTTGTCATTGTGCCGTGTTTCTGTGGTATCAGCAATGTCCACCTTCCCGTCCTGCATCACTGTTTGGAGCTCCTGCATATTCTAAAACAAACTCCCTGCACTGCAGAATAAGACTATCCAGTGACAATCCAAGTCACACTTGTTGTTCTTATGCTATTTTCTACATCTCTTTTTACCTTCTGCCTATTATTTAAATATCAACCTCCCTTTTTATTTTGTCACTCTCCTTCTTAGTTTAAAGCTACTGTCATTGAAATATGCATTAAAATCCCTTATTGTCTGAGATGGAGGTGTTAGGAGGCTAATATGAACACTGTAAAGGTTGGGGCTATGACTGGGGAGTGGATAACTGCATGGTAGGAGTCAGAGGGATGTGGTGAGATGGGTAATTATCAAAGAGACTAGTCGGGTATCATTGAATTTGTCCTGCATCCAGTTCTGTTCAGTGCATTAGTCTCCAACATATCAGAGGGAACAGAGACTAAGATCATCGTTGTTGCTTGTACAGTACAATGTGATCAGATATTATTTTTATTTTTTAATCATTATTCTACAAATAACTACTACTAACTATTCTTGAAAGGTACAATAGATAGTAGATTACTATTATTAACAATATAATATGATATATAGTGAGAGTACGGACCAGATTGAGGAGACCCTGGAGAGGTGGAGATATGCTTTAGAGAGGAGAGGAATGAAGGTCAGCAGGGCTAAAACAGAATATATGTGTGTAAATGTAAGGGAGGATAGAGGAATGGTGAGGATGCAGGGAGTAGAGGTGGTAAAGGTGGATGAATTTAAGTACTTGGGATCAACAGTTCATAGTAATGCTGAGTGTGGAAGAGAGGTGCAGAAGAGAGTACAGGCAGGGTGGAATGGGTGGAGAAGAGTGTCAGAAGTGATTTATGACAGACGGGTACCAATAAGAGTGAAAGGGAAGGTCTACAAGAGGGTAGTGAGACCAGCTATGTTATATGGGTTGGAGGTGGTGGCATTGACGAAAAGGCAGGAGTCAGAGCTGGATGTGGCAGAGTTAAAGATGTTAAGATTTGCACTAGGTGTGACTAGGATGGACAGGATTAGGAATCAGTATATTAGAGGGTCAGCCCAGGTTGGACAGTTTGGAGACAAAGCAAGAGAGGCGAGATTGTGTTGGTTTGGACATGTGCTGAGGAGGGATGCTGGGTATATTGGGAAAAGGATGCTAAGGATGGAGCTGCCAGGTAAGAGGAAAATAGGAAGGCCTAAGATAAGGTTTATGGATGTGGTGAGAGAGGACATGCAGGTGGTTGGTGTGAAAGAGCATGATGCAGAGGACAGGAAGAAATGGAAACAGATGATCCGCTGTGGCAACCCTTAACGGGAACAGCCGAAAGAAGATGATGATGATGATGATATTAATATACCATGGACAAAACAAACACTCAAAAACAAAACCCCTTACCACAAGAATTAAGTTGTCTTGGAAGTACAAATCAATGTCCAAATGAACAAAACATATGTATGCATTTTGTTTTGCATTTTCAGTTGGACTGGATATGTTTTAGTCCATTACAGTTATAATATGCGGTCTTACTTAATATGGGAATTTGTGTTAATTCTGATAATAATAGTGTTTTAGTCTGTTACAGTTACATTATACTGTCTCTTATTTATTATGGGAATTAGTTTACACTAATTCTGATAATAATAGTGTTATCTGAGTTTTGAAATCATGTGCTTTAAATGCGTATGACTTTTTGCTGATATTATACAGTTGACACCATGTGGTCATACTATAGGTTGCGATTGACTGACTGTATGAGAAGTTTCATATTCTTTGCTATACATCAAACAATCTCATCGTTATGGTGATCTGTAAAATGACATCTATGATTATTTGAATAGCATTAGGTATGTTGTTTTAAAAGTAAGATAATAAATATTCTGTAATTATTTTATTTAGTTTTGGATCAAAAGGACCCATACTATCTTGTTAAGACAGCGTAACATCAATGAAGAGGTGACTATCATCTTATGTTTTAGATAACAAATTTGACTTTATAGAACATGTATATTTTTAGATAGTTAGATTATGATGATCTTTTAATGTTACTAAGATGTTAAAAGATGGTAGGTTAGAACTCTAAATTGTTTTAGATTACGTATGTATTAGGCAGCATCTTTGAGTACTTTGATTGTGGTTTTAAAGCTTCGCCATTTTAACTTTTTAATTAATGTCTGAAGAAGCATTGGTGACACACAAAAGTGCTTACGTTTTGTTATACAATAAACTCTCCTTTTACTTGGATATTTGGATACTTTGAATATATTCACCCGTGTTTGTCGTCTTGCAGTTATTTTATTAATATGGACAAAACAAAACCAGACATAAAGAAACAAGAAAATGATTTACCAATTCTGGTAAATTCTAAGCTACCACACAATGAAATCTGACAGCACAAGCCAGGGCAGACGTCAAGTAACCATCAATGTGCATTATAAAGCACCAAGGCTTTAAAAAATACAACTGAAACACAATCCCTCAGATTCAATAAATTCTGTGAAGGCTTTGTGAGAAGCCTACATGCAGTTTACATTTGTGCGCAGTGATGCAGGGTGAGCAGCAATGCTAATTACATATTCATGCCGTGCACTGAATAAAAATGTAAATAAGCACGGTTTTGTGGCTGGCAACATTGTTGCTGGCCAGGAAACCACATAAAGCAACACAAATAGCAAACCTGTTTACCTCAGAGCACAGTAGTTTAGCGGAATTACAAGGAATGCCACAATGACTACCAGGGATTAACATATAGTTATGTGTATGGTCCAAACACAGTACAGGACAGTGTATACAGTGAAGAGTATTGTGAAATCCCATTCCAGACATTCTGTACCAGAGTTGTGTAAATGATCTCTAAGGGTACATGGACTGCCATGTAAAATAAACACTCAATGGAAGTGTGTATATTGAATAGGGACACACACAAAGATGAATTGTAGGAATGAACACAGGGAAAGAGGACAGGTGAAACATCCTAATGTACACCAGATGAGGGAATGTCAATGGAAGACAGTTGTAGCAGAAACACCAATGACATAACAATATGGTACAGTATGGACTGCACAGTGAAAATATGTTATTATGTGACTGACACACAAGGTGACATAACAATGGGGAAGATGTCTGTGTGAGATAAGCATCCTTACATGAACAATGCAGAGGACTTCTAACAGGAATGTTATATACAATTGGGGTAGGGTGCATATTGTGAAGCTGTGCAAATTGATTTGCCTGAATGAGTGTAATCTCAACAGAGTTCTTCAGACCATTCATTCAGTGCATGTGGGACACAGGTAAAGGCTCATGGACAACAGTAAAAGAAGCAAGCACAATCATGGACAATACCAGAATAATACCACCAGTAATTCCATGTTTCTGACATAAGAAGAGTGATCAGAGATGGTTCTGCACAAACACACTTGTACAACTATTATGACATGTCCGCACTCTATGAATGTAATCGTGCACACTGTCCTGACACTGTAACATCTTCAGGAGGTGTTAGGTGGGATGCTGCTATACCTATATGTGATATTATGATCAGCACAGGCTAGTTGACTGGTGTGCTTGATATATATATATATATATATATATATATATATATATATATATATATATATATATAGCACAAGCCATACTGTCACAAATGTTACCCATGCCATCAATGTTGTCAAACAGCTAGGTATGTAATGTGTGCATCACCGGAACAGATATCACATGCATCTGGTGTAACAACTTGATGGGGCTTCCACATCATCAGACAGTAATGTTTATGCCACAAAAAGAATACCTAGGTATGGCCAATAAGATGTATGACAACTCACTGTCGCAAAGGTGCTACACTTCAGTTACACATCACTGGAAGATGTGTAGGGAGGTACATGAAGAAGGGTACATTGTACACAGTTATTGGTGTGATGAAGGTTGTGAACTGCAGAGGTGTTATGGCCTGTGATGTGGATGTCCTTCACATACTCTAGTTGTGTTACATACAAGGTCATAGTCAGCACTGTGGCCACATTCTGGTGGACGTTCCACATACCATCTATCCCAGGACACAGGTCACATACTTAGTGGTCTGATTATAGGGTGTAATGTCTACATTATCCTTGGGTTGTTGTTTTTCTGATGTAACACATCCCTCCAAGTTTTTGTTTCATTGCAGGTGCTGTCATGGCTATGGTAGCAATTTTTGGTGTGTGTTGATATTATCTGTATTATACTAATATCACAGTTAGAGTCAATGATTGCCCACAATCTGTAGTCCTTCCAGCAGCTGTGTGGACACAGGATGTGTATGTCATTTGTGATGTCTGTGACTTAAATAATGGACAGGAAAGGGCCTAACAGACAGCCCTGATGTATGGACCTGATAAATGGACCTGAGATATAGGTCACATCACAGATTTCAATATAATTAGATGCTACGTATATGATACAGTGGTATCCCCACTTGGTGATATAGGTGTTTATGGCCACATCTAACAGTGTTGAGTGAATACCTCACTGCAGATTTGTGTCAAATGCCTTGGGCTTGTCAAGTTTAAAAGGATGATAGTGTTTCATCATTCATGCCCTTGGTGACCTCTTTAAGGACATCTAACAGATGTAACAGACATGATGTAGTATTAGCAACTCACACAGGTTTGTTTGACACAACTGGGATATTACTAGTGTCCATTTAGTAAAAGTCTATGGTGACATGTTGGTCTACCTCACAGATGAGGAGAGTCAGGATGTGTCTATACATGCATTCATTGGGTGCTGTCCCAACTCAGATGGATGCATGTTGATGTACACCCGTCTACAGGAACATCGTCTGTGTGAATGGTGTGTTAAAATGTGTATTTAACCTCTCAGGAAGGCGTATGTGCTGAGTCACAGTATAGGTGATCTGTGATGTTGTCACAGCCCATTGATTCTGTGTGATTGGACTGGATGAAGGTAAGATAGTGCATACTGCCTATCCTGATATAAGGTTTGGTCACAATCCCTCATGCAGGTATCATTGAGAAACTCTCCCAGTTGGGGATAAACCCTTATGTCACTAGATAGGTAATCAATTGGCTCACTGACAAAACACATTGCTGTGAAAGTTGGGGAATCAACCTGTACCAGTAGAGCTGTCACCACTGGCATACCTCAGGGATCTGTGCTTGGTCCTTTACTGTTTGGAATCTTTTTCTTTTTTTTTTCAAATAATTTTATTAAATAATTATTATAATGAACAAATATTTCCATGAAATTATAACATTTTTTCTTTAAAGTTAAAAAACAAGAAAATAAAAAAACAAACCTTCTAATATATAAACCAGTGTAACTAAACTATGCACAAAGGCGTTCATCATGCAAAACAAAATTTCTTAATATAGCTGTAGGATTAATAAAAATCATCTGTTTACATAAATTAATAAACTATTTTTCTAGAAGTTCATAGATGATAGTCCATGAATTATATAATGTAGTATTCCTAGATGATCTAGATTTAATAGTTAACATTTCCAAATTACACGTTTCAAGGAGTATATTTTTAAATTCCAAAAATGTAGGTGCTGTACTACATTTCCAATTCTTAGTGATTGTTTTTCTAGCTATAGATAGTATAGACCAAACCAAAGGGTACTTATTCTCTTTTACACAATCCGGAACAGGAGTATTAAACAAAACAAGTGATTTAGATATAAAGAAATTATCAGTAAAAATTTTTTTGCAACAAATTATTGATATCATCCCAAAATTTTCTTAAATATATGCAATTATAAAACACATGAGACCAGTCAGCATTCAATTCAATATTACATCTCCAACATGTTATATTCTTTATAGAAAATATACTTATATTATGAGGAGTGATAAATGATCTATTTAAAAATCTCCATGTGAACAATTTCCATTTTAAAGAAGAAGTAGTCATACTTGCTGATTGTAAAATATTCAATTTGTCTTTCTCAGAAGGAGGATTATTATTAATTAAAGAAAAATATTTCCAATAATTATCTGAATGTGTATCTAAATCACATTTAATTGCCCTATAAATGTTTGATAACTTGTTATTAGCAGGAGATTTATGCAAAACTGATAAAATCATATATTGTATTAGTTTGGGAATTTTTTTTCCTAATTATAGGAGACATAGAATCCAACTTATTTAATACATATTGTCTAGCTTCTTGAAGCTCTAACCATAAACAAAAATCAAGTTTATACTCTTCCAAGAGTAAACTATTGGATTTTATCTCATTATTTATCATCATTTGATGCCAAAATGTTAAATGCGTTTGCTGAAATATAGACATTTTTGTATAATCTGAGAAGAAAATAGATCTGTGTGTGTAGGCTATAGGGAAGAGTAAAAAAGCCAATCCTTATATATATTATATTTAAATATAAAATTTTTAAATGATTTTAAAAGAAAAACTATATACTTAGAGTTAAAACCCACAGAAGAAAATTCAGAAATATAATCTTTTAGCCTCCAAATAAATGGATTATTAATTATATTTAGCTTATAGGAACTGTTTATATCTTTGGTATTTTGTGACAATACCTCTATAAACTCTTTCCACTTAGCAGTGTATTCCACATCAATGAGATGAGAGATTGTATTGAATACTGATGAAATTGAATACATTTCTAAATTTGGTAAGGCTATACCCCCATTATTCCAATTATACATGTGGTATGTTAATGCAATCTTTGGCTTATTTGGTAACCACAAAAATTTCTGAATCATTGAATTAAATTTTTTAATTATTTGGTAAGAATGAAGTATAGATAAAGATTGAATTATATATAAGATTTTGGGGAGAAGGATCATCTTTATTATTAAAAGTTTATCATCCATAGAAAAGGGTAATTTGTTCTATTTATTCATTAAATTTTCTATCTGTAGTAGATTTTTATTATAATTTATTTGAATGGTATCTTTTAATATTGTTAGTAATAATTATACTTAAATATGCTATTTGTTGAGACTTAGCTATATATTCATTATATTCATCTGGTATATTGCATTTTTTTGAACCTGTTAAAGAATTTGTGTTTTATTGTTATTAAAAGTAACGCCGGAATTTTTTTGAAAATATTCCATGTTTTTAAAAACTTTTTGTATAGATTCCCTTCTACTCCCAAGAGTAATCAATATGTCATTTGCAAACATTTGTATTGTAGATGATATAGTGGGGTTTAACTTGTATCCTTCAATATCTGTATCATGTCTTATTAAATTTGCCCATGGTTCCATAACTAATGAAAATAAAAGAGGGGATGAAGGACACCCTTGCTTAGTACCTTTTACTATTGGTATATTTTGAGATATACTAGTACCAATTTAACATAAGCTTGGCTACCTTCATATGACAAAGTGATAAGATTGATAAAATTATTGGAGAAATTTAATTTCTTTAATAGAGTGAACAAATATTCCCATGTAACTGAGTCAAAAGCACAATTTATATCTAAACTAACTAGTGTTAAATTTGTTTTAAGATTTTTCACCGAATCAATTAAAGTTAATATTCTTTTAATGTTATCATATGAAGTTCTCTTTATTATAAACCCTGTTTGATCACTATCAACTAATTTGGGTAAAAGTGTTTTAAGCCTTTCTGCATAAAAGGACATAAATAATTTGTAATCAGTGTTTAATAGGGAGATGGGTCTATAGGAGGTACACTTAGAGGGATCTTTGTTAGATTTTAAGATAGGAGAAATAAAAGTGTATTTCCAAGAAGGTGGAATTATGTTTTTGTCCTGTGCACGATTAAATACTTTATAAAGCAATTTTAGAGCATTTATAGGTAGTAATTGTAAATTTCAGGAATGATGTCGTCATTACCTGGTGCTTTATTTTGCTTTAATTTGGTAATGTGAGTTTGAAGTTCTTTGAAAGATATTTGTTTATCAATAGAAATCCCTTGTTCCTCTGAATGTCTTGTTTCAGTGTATTTATTAATAAATGTTTTTATTTCCTCTTTAGAGTTAATATCAGTAGTTGTTTGGTTGATGTTTATAAACAAACTCTCTAGATTCAGTTAATATATTATGAATTTCTGATACCATTTTTTCTTTTTTAGGGGAGAATATTTCATTAATATGATTAAATCTATTTAATCTTTTCACGTATTAGCAAGAATTTTTAAGGATTTAGGGTTAGAAGAGAAATTTATAAACTTGAATTTTTCTATATTGATCATAGTTTTATGTTTTAATATTTCTAGATATTTATTATTTAACATATTTATTTCTTTTCTTTTATCTGCTATATCTTTATCACCCATATTACTAAGTTTTAAAGTGTCTAATTTACATTGTATATCTTGTAGCTCTTTATCCCAAGCTTTCTTTTTTTGTTGTACCAATTCAATATCCTACCATATAGATAAGTTTTTAGGGCATCCCATATGTAAATTTCTGATATATCATTAGTATTGTTAAGTTCTAAAAAATTCTGTTCTTCCGTTGAAATGAAATCATTAAAATCCTTTAATTTTGTGATATAAGCTGGGATCCTTTTTATATGAATATTAAAATTTGGATTGACTACCACTTCAAAAATTATAGAATTATGATCTGATAAAGGACATTAAATCACTGCTGATTTGTTTAAGGAATCTGTTAAATTATTAGAAATAAAAACTCTATCTATCCTCGAGTATGAGTTATGCCTATGAGAAAAAAAGGTGTAAAACAAAGAAGTAGTATCTGCAAAATAATTTATATCTTTCAAAAATAAGTATCTGAAAAGTCTTTTAATAATTTAGATGATGTGGATATTCTTCTCTTCCCATTAGTACTAGAGTCTTTGTAATCTAGAATACAATTGAAATCTCCTGCCAAAATAATGTTCCCTTTAGATAATAGTACAATTTGATCTAGATGTTGTTTCACTGTGTTTATCCCTATCCCTGGGATCCAATATATGTTAATTAATGTGAACATTTTACTGTTTATTTTTATGGTGACTGCACAAAACATTCCTTTATTATCCTTATATGTATCTATTATTTTAGGAAAAGGCATTATGCTGTTCCATAGGATAGCTACTCCTCTCTTTTTCTTAGTATGTTCAGAACTTACTAAAATCTTATATGTTTTAGATTCAAGTCTGAATATATCCTCTGTTATTAAGTGAGTTTCTTGTAAAAATACTAACTGGGATTTATGTAACTTAAGATATCTAGTTAAATTCCTCCTTTTAATAGGATTATTTAAACCATTAATGTTAACTGATATACCTTTTAGTGTAGTCATTGAAAATTAAATGATGTAAATATAAACATACTGATCTAAGAAGTACACAAGAATATATCTAATAGGAATACTATTATGATCATTAGAACAAACATAGTGTAAGAGTATCATATTCTTAAAAATAAGGTTGTTTCCTACTACATAAGATATGAATGTCTGAAAAGTTATTAGAAAATATTTATAACATAAACATGAAACAAAATAACCAACCCAAACCCCTCTGGAGTTTAAAACTCCTAACTCGAATGACATCAGTCACTCAAATCGACCTATCAAAAGCAGCATCCAATCAGCACCTGCCTAAATGTCTATAGTCATAACTATAAAAAATAAGGCTTCTCATCAATAACATAAAATTTTTTTGTATGAACCAAATATATAGATATAATGTTGTGTCAATTAGTAAATTAATGACAGCTACATCTTAAGAATAAAGTACAGAATTTTCTTACATTTGTTAGTAGGTTATTAAGAACTACTATGATCTATTAGTTCACTCTTCTGTTTTAAAGTAATCACATTTGATAAGAACCTTAAAAAGAGACTATGGCATTATTTTATTACCGAAATATGGCTAATAAAGGCTGAAGTGTGATATATAGTACTGCCATAGGTGATCAGCTAACTGGGACATAGTTGTAAATGAATCACCTAAGGGCCTTTAATAACCATTAACATTGGCAGCTAATAAATAAGATGCTAATAAAAGTGATTTTACTAACGATCAACTAACATACTGATTGTTCTGAAAGAAATGAACACTGCATTTCTTTGCCAGAAACCAAATATAGTGATTACTCATCAATAAGTAAAACCAACAACATCCTGCTAGTTTTCTTATAACCAAACACCCCAGTGCAGTCTCTCATAGACGAGTGACTAATAAACCTTAAAAGTCTGATCTTCCATTCATTGCATTAATTTGAGTTACCTCAAAGGGTCCATCACCATACTGAAAACTAGTGAAAATGTCATATTAGTTCAAAGAAGCAAGGTGCTTAAATAGCTCCTGTATACTATATAAAAGCCTTATTTAAATATAATGAGCTTTTTATTATTCAATTATAGCTTATACTATCTTTGAGTTTTGAAAAGCTATTTCATTAACAAAACAAAATATGAAAATTTCACATTTTCTAATGATAAACAGATCTAACTATTTTTAATGCACCTGCCCTTGCAATATTATTGCTGCCTATGTGGTACATCCCTATCAGCCTATTACACAAATGCATTCATAAAATAACTGAGATAACCTATTATATACATCTATACATTTAACATTTTGATAAATGCTTCATGAATATTTTCTCAGCAAGTCAATATTTATAAAAAATGTACATGTAACAATCAGAATTAGTCCAAAATGACAAAAAATACACTGAACCCACAGACATTGCCAACATCCTAGCTGACAGGTTCAGCACAAACTTCTCCCCCCCCTCTCCCCACCAAAAGGGCAAATATCTATCCCAGCAGAGTGCTGCCCCCCTGACATCTCAGATGCTCAGGTAAGAGCCGCCCTCTCCAACGCAAAAAACACAGCATCAATGGGACCAGGCGGTGTCCCGGCTGTCCTACATGAACTCCAAGAAGAGGTAAACCCAAACATAAAACTACTGTTCAGTCTCAGCCTTACTACAGGATATGTGCCCAAAGAGTGGCGTACAGCAACAGTGGTCCCTCTCCATAAAGGTGGTGCCTCAACGGATCCTGGAAACTATCGCCCCATAAGCCTGACTAGCTTAGTCTGCAAAGCTATGGAAAGGATCATCATGGACCTCATAAATAAAGATATTGGGGACCTACAGACACTGGATCCTACCCAGTTCGGCTTTGTTAAGGGCAGATCCTGCCTTTTAAACCTGGTTAATTTATTTGAAACAGTCACCAAGGTGATTGACGAGGGGAAGGTGGTCCACACAGCCTACCTGGACCTTGCTAAAGCCTTCGATACAATACCCCACTCGGGCATTATAGATAAGCTCACCAGCTTAAATATAAACCCCTATGTCACTAGATGGATTGCAAACTGGCTCAAGGACAGAACCCACATGGTTAGAATTGCTGGAGCCATGTCAGACTCCAAACTAGTTACAAGTGGTGTCCCACAAGGCTCAGTCCTGGGACCTCTTGTTCGGTATATATTTCGGAGGTACAGGCCAACACGGAAGGACTGTGGCTGACCAAGTTCGCAGATGACTGCAAACTGGGTGCCATAATCGACTCTCCAGCCGACACAAGCATCCTCCAAAAGGGCCTCATAGAAACAGACAACTGGTGCCAGAGCCATGGCCTCAAGCTAAATGCCAAAAGTGTATAGTCATCCCCTTTGGCAAAAACAAAGTGCCCACAAATTACCACATAGGTGGTAATCCATTAAGTACAGAAGAAGTAATTAGGGACCTGGGGACCCAAGTTGATAGCAATCTCTCATTTGACAACCACGTGGCCAAAGTGGTTAGAAAAACATTTTATATAGCCCACCTAATCATGAAGGGATTCACATCTAGATCAGGGGAGGTCATCGTGCCTCTTTACTCATCCCTCATCAGGCCCATAATTGAGTACAATGCCCCTTTTGGGATGTACATTACCAGACGCCTACAGCAACTGGAAAGACCCCAAAAGTACCTCACCAAGAGGATCAGAGGGCTCAAACAGATGCCATATGCTGCCCGGTTAAAGAAACTCCAGCTCTACTCAGTGGCATACCGCCTGTTCAGAGGCGATCTGTGCCTGACGTGTAAAGCCATGTCCAACCCGGAATTAATGGACATGCTGCACCTCAGAAAATCCAAATCCCATCGAGCTACGCGCTCGAGAGACTTGAACCTCAGCACTGAAATAAATAGGATATGCTGGAGGGACACATTCATAACCCAGAGGCTCCCTTCACTCTGGAATAAAATCCCAGTCCAGGTTAGGCAGAGTCCCTCATTGACTCTCTTCAAGAGGAATCTTGATGAGTGGATGGGAGATCATAGGTTTAACCCGGGTATCACTTCTGTGTCACTGTTAGACAGAGGCACAGTATACTAACCTCGTAAAAGGGCATAGCAAAATAAATTTAAAATGGGTGGCGAAAGCCAAACACATTCTGGCTAGGCTTATAAATGCCCTAGGGCAGATAGCCTAGTATGAACCTATGAACCTATGAACAGCTTGCAGCATTATTAAATCTTCCAAAAATGCACAAATCACAACTAGTATTTCTCATCAAGATATCGGCACCCTTGTCATATATAAAGCAAATATTTTATGAGAATACTATTCGTATATAAATAAATAAGGCTCAAGAATACCTATGATGATCAGAAAAAGTATTTAGGCTACATGCGTAGTATAATCCCTATTTATTTAAGAGATTATTGCATATAATGTCTTACAATAAGTTGAAAGTAGTAATCTAGTTATATCTTCTTTCCGTATGCTGTATGAGGAAACAAATTTGATTGAGTAGCTTCCCGGTGAGAATCAGAAGATCAATTTACTTCCGATGCCTTTATGATGACGTTTTAAGAAAGCTCCGAGCTTTCCAGCTGCGATGGATACCACAGTCTCGAGCTCATCATGAAGATAAAGCTTTCAAAGTTCCAGCGGGAAATAGCAAGTAAAACATTACTTAACTACATATAAGGCAATGTCTCGAGACTCTCTCTATACCGAGAGAGATGAGAAAGAGAAAAACAAAAAAACCTCGCGTACACAACACAAAGCAATGACAGCTATCAAGCAAAGCTTTACCACACTATCAACCAAACTCTCCGGTTAATCTCCGACCAAAGCACACAGGCACCAAAACATACAATTAACACAAACACCACCACACATGTCTCTACAGTGCTAGAGCACCAAACCAGGGCCTCCAAATAAACACACCAACAACTCGGAAATGACAACAAAGCCTTACCATTACTCCAGCCACACTGCCACTCACATCCCGGGTCAGAAGTACCATCACTAACACAGCAATTCTGCAACTATGCATCAGGCCATCATACAAGATTCCTTTATAAAACAATTAACCATAAATCAACTAAAATACAAATACAGCAATTATAACTAAATAAAAGTTTTCCAACCACTATAAGAACCAAAATCAAGATAAACAAATATGCCCCCTAATGATAAGCACCACTACAAGACATCCGGAAGCACAGATATCCAAGACAGGAGAATCACTGCATCCATGGGAATCAAACCAATAAACATTAAGATAATTAATCTTAAACAAATAGTACAAATGAAAAAAAAGTCCCAACAAACGACTATTCTACAAAACAAAATAGACAACTATTTAGTTAAGCAATTTGCATTATATTAAATATAATACCAAAGGCTCACCTGGATGTCTGGTTTCATTTCCCCAACTGAGTGAATCAAGTGCAAATATGTACTTGTTATGATTCATCTTTTGATTTTTTTTTAGGGTCAAATGTTTTCCAAGTGTTGTTCTCAGCATTCCTTTTAAGACTAAGACTGGCCCACTCTATTTCATCTACTTTTTCCAGTATGTTATTAGATTTTATATAAGTTATTGCATTGTCTAGGTCGTCAAAAATTTTAAAACCATCTTGATAAAATATTTTCAGCCTTGCAGGAAAAAGCAAATGGGTTTTTATCTTATTCTTTTTTAGTTCTCTAACTAAAGGCAAGAAAATTTTCCTTTTTGATAATACCAAAGAAGAATAGTCATTATCAAAGTGTATAATATTGTCCTTCAGTTTGATTGGGGAATTTGCCCACACAGTCTTTAGTACCATTTCCTTATCATGGGCTGATAGGAACTTTACAATAACAGATTTAGTATAATTACTCTTGGTGTTTTTAGAAGTCACCATTGATCTATGGGCTCTTTCAATACCATATGAAAGAGCCTCCGGCAGTTCAAGTACTTCAGGCAACCAGGAAGATAAAAATGTTTCCATATTATTTCCCTCTATGTTATCCGGTAAGCCAAAAATTCTCACATTATTCCTATGGGACCTGTTCTCAAGGTCATCAACCTTTGTCTGAAGAAGAGAGTTTTGCTTTAACAGGAACTCAACATTATGTTCACTCTCCTGAATTCTGTTATCCATATCACTTAATGCAGTTTCCATTCCTGAAATCTGCTTCCTCTGTTGCAATAAATCTTCATGTAGAATGTCCATTTGGTGAGAACACTTTTCTTTGAAATTATCAATTTTTATATCCATTTTGTCTATCTTGACACTTAGTTCCTGAATAGTAGTTAGTAATGACTGTAGTTTTTTTTTTTATAGTTGTCTCTTGATGAGAAGGTTTAGTGAAGCTCATCCTGTTCTTTTACTGTAGTACTTCCAAGTGTAACTTTGACAGGAAAACTTAAAATCTACTTGAAATTTTTTATATACTACCCTAATACATATTTTAAAGAATTAATTAAAATAAAAAAAACTATTATTAGGGAAGTTTATATCAACATTTCCTGTCAGTAAAGTTCTGTAAAGGCAGAGCTGATAAGAAAAGCTGCTACTCTGTGCTCATCTTGGCCACGCCCCCTCTGGAATCTTTTTCTTGACAGTTCAGGCTAAAGTATATGGCCTTTGGCCTACTGCATTTGCTGATTCTTGCATACTGGGTGCAATCATTGAGTCCACCAGTGATGATAACATACCACAGGAGGGGCTAACACAGACAAATGACTGGTGACAAAGCCACATGATCTACAAATAAATACAAAATTGTGGCCTTATTTTGTCCTTCTGCAAAGTGGAATTCTCTGGTAATTACAGCATTGACAACAATCCTGCTATGCTGAAACCCAGTGATGCCAGACCTGGGAACACACATAGATAGCAATCTGAACTTTGTCACCAAGTGTCCACACTGGTATTGAAAGCTTATGTTGCGCACATTATAAGTCACACCATCATATTCAGATCTGAGGATTATACTACAGCACTGTACTCAAACCTCATCATAACACTAATAGAGTATAGTGCTCTCTTTTGCATGTACCTCACCAGACACATGCAGCAGCTGGAGAGATCACAGGGGTTTCTCATCAAGAAAACAAAGGACCTACCATAATTTATGTGGACAGACTGAAAGCCATGTCACTGTAATCTGCATCATATAGGATGAGGTGACTTCTGCCTTGCCTCCAGGCCAGTCTTTGACACTGTCCTGCCTGGTGGTAATAGTGCACATCCACAAATCAGATATAGCTGATTACATCAGCTGTGTCTGGTGAAGAGAATATGATAATAACGCCCACATGCTGGTGTAAAAGGCTCTCTGTAATGTCAAGCAAGTGGACAAATGCACACATTGCAGTGAGAACAGAACCCCTACCTATCTAAATTCACAGACTACAGAACTCTGTATTTAAGGGACTTTCCATAGCTTAAGTCTGACTTGGAGTGTCTCAGACAAAGGCCCTTTGTAATGTCAAGCAAGCGCACAAACACACACACACACACACACACACACACACACACACACACACACACACACACACACACACACACAGTTCATGCTTCTCAGCCTAGCAACATCAAAAATCTGGATAAAGGCCCATAAAAAATAGGTTCAAATGACCAAAAATCTGGACACTAATCAACATAAAATTTGCATGTATAATAACATAACTCCTCTCACTCCAATGGAATTGTGGGATACCAGCGTTCAAATAATTATGAAAATGTTCCCTAATTTAACATTAACTTTGAAGATATACATTCACACAGAAAGTTAAAGTCTCTTGTTTACATCATTGGCAAAAAAAATCTTAAGGGATGCTGCAATAGGCATGTAAAACACTTTGCATTCTACTTCCTGCCCTAGCAGTCTTCTACCATGTACACACTGATGTCACGTTAGCTGCACCCTTACATAAATTCATTAAAATAACATACATCAGTAACTGTAACATTATATATAAAAGAACTGGAAACTTTATTAATCTTAATATGAAACTAAAGTCTATCATAACAATCATTGGTATAACAAGCCAGTTGTCAATATATGGGTGTTAGGTCATTCTGATCAAAGGATAAATAAATCTGATTTGGAAACCTTCTGCTGTTGTAGAAGGTTTCCGAATCAGATTTATTTATCTGGAAACCTTCTGCTGTTGTAGTTATGTAAAGACCAATGTGCATTAGTAGGTTTTGTAAACAAATCTGGTAGCTGCTAATGCTGGGCACTGACTCATACCTCTGTCATCAAATTAGACTCATATTTTAGCTCTATCCAGGTCTCTCTTCTTAATCCCAATTCCCTCCTAAAACTGGTGACTTTTGGAGAAAAGGTGGTGAATCACACAATGTATAATGACAAAATGACAATAATTGGAGTCATAGATTTCTTTTACTTCAGAAAATGTATATTGTAGGATCTTATTCTGTCACTGTCTCACTCACACACACACACACACACACACACACACACACACACACACACACACACACATATATATGCAGTGTGTATATGTGTGCATGCTTGAGAGAGAGAGCGTGTGTGTGTGTGTGTGTGTGTGTGTGTGTGTGTGTCTTTTTAACACTTTACTATTCCACAAACATACTAGTATGAGTCAGCCTGACCATGTAATGGGTGTACTATCAAAAGGGATCCAGACACATCATGATCCCTTTTCTCTTTGTAATCATCAAGGTTTTGCATACCCCAGTTTCCACAGCCTCTTGCTCACAAAAGACTGAGCTAGTTGGCATAAAACACCACTATTAGAACCATCATTACCTGCAATCGATACATCTCCCCCTTAACCACACAAACACACATGCTCCCAGTCTTACAGTTTTAACCCCTTAATAACCAAAGGTTAAATAACTGTCAAAGCACATTTATGCCCACTTAACAATGTTAAGGTAACACTGATGTCACCATAGCTCTCAACTTTGCATGTCCAAAATGAAGGACAAAGCCAAAAATAATTAGGGGCAAAGGCCCCAAGCCCGGAATATTTTTTTTAATACTGGTATTACTATTGACTTACAATGCTTACAAAATTGGAGAACCTAAACTAGGATGCATTGTCTAATGTAGACGTGTCCAACCTGCGGCCCACGGGCCGCATGCAGCCCTCAGAGCTCTTCCATGCGGCCCTCAACCTCTAACTGCAACATCGACATATGCATGCCCCAAAACACGTTTTTTGTTTTGTGTTTTTCACTCCCGTGACCTGTAATGCTAATGTCGGTGTGTGCATGCGCCAAAGCACCCTTCTAGTTTTGTTTTTGAGCCAAAAAAGGGTCAGTGTGTTTACGCCATTATTTTGCACCGAATGTGTGTGTACGTGTTCTCACTGAAGAGGGACTCATGTATGGATTTACCGCTGTTGCCTTTGAAAGGGACAGCAATTCCCTGTGTTAATAGGTAAGTACAGAGTGAGTGAGTGCATGCATGAAAGCAGAATTGTGTGCGTGAAAGTAGAAGAAGAGTGTGTGTGTGTGTGTGTGTGTGTGTGTGTGTGTGTGTGTGTGTGTGTGTGTGTGTGTGTATGTGTGTATATGTGTGCATGACAGAGAGAGATGCATGCACAAAGAGGCTAACAATGATCAGTCTACCTACTGAACACAAACAAGTTAGCTCACAAATACATCATACATTAAGAGTACACTTTCATCAAATTGCAGCTTTCCTGACAGGGAGAGGGTTGTATTGAACATGAACTCATACCTCTTAACTGTATGGATTTTCAAAGAATGTCTGGATTTTTGCCTCATCTTCCAATTTGTGTCTTTTGCATAGGAAATAAAAGTAGTCATCCAAGGTAATGCAATTCCAGGGAGTAAGATTGAGACAGCAGCCTAGGGTTAATGGGTCAGTAGTGGACTGACTATGTGGGACTGTAGTATATAAAGTTGTATTGTTTTTTCAGACAAACAAAAAAGCACCTAGTACTGTTTTTTCATTGGTGGGTTCTAAGCAGTGGTAGATTGGACAACAGTAAGCATAGCTTTGGCGGATCATCAATACTGGCAAATCAACGGACTGTGGAGAATATGTTTCTTTTTCAAAACCTAATACTTGGGTACGCATGCCAGAAGTAGATTTTTTAAGACATAGCTTCTTGCCATTTACAGTGGATGGATATTTACATTTAATGGACAATGTATTAGCGTGGGCCTGTGGGGTACTGAAGGATGCCAAGTCTACCACTGCCAATATCTTGTAAAGTGACCTGGAAATGGATATTGGGATGTTACTGAAAAAATATAGTAAGTAGGCTTAGAAATATAGTTTAATTAAACAAAGTGTACTTTCACTTTACAGGCCATAATTTAATTTCTTTCAGGTAGTCCAGATACTGGTAGATTGTATACCATTAGACTTAATTAGGGAGAGCTGTCATTCTAGAGAAACAAGCAGCCCTAGTTTCAGTGAAAGCTCTGTGGTTGCTTGCAGGTAGGAAGTTGCAGGATGTTGATGCAATGTGTTTTATTTATTATTTTTAATGCATTTGTCATTTCAAAGCATGGTTTTCTTTGATGCAAAAGAAGGCAAGACTGAATGAGCCATATAATGTTTAACTGACAATGATGGGATAGAAAGATTATAAGTGATGTATAATGTTTGCAGCTACAGTTGTTTCAATGGTGTCTGTGATGCATAACTATTTTTGGGCCTGTGTCCCACTTTTATTTTTCGCTTTGTCCAGATTTCTTGCTCTAAGGTTGAGAGGTATAGTTCCATACTAAATCAGAAGTTGTATTTACCTTGGAAGACTTTTCGGCATAATTATGAAAAACAGAGCCTTTTAATATCTCTGCTTATTTCCAATATAAACTGCCATGTAACCTTGCAAATAACCTTCTTATTAAGCTACTTTACTTCTTTTGGAATTGACAGGTATGATTCATCTGTTCGGACATAAGCATAGAGTGCTAATGTGACACAAAACAATTTGATACAATTCTTGCAGCAGTAAATTGTGGTTTACATAATATGGCACAATAACTTTTCTGTGTTTCTGGGTGTGTAATCAATTTAAAAGTTTTAAAGATGTTTTCCAAAAATAAATAAATATATAATAAATAAATAATCCTCTCTACACTTTGAGCTATTGACAAAGTCTGGGAATTAGTTTTTTTCAAAAGCAAAGGTCAGCATTACAGCTCAGTAAACTGTCAGTCTGTGAGTAACTTCTGCACAAATTAAAATGTCTGAATGTCAAATGGCTTTAGATTGGAGGGAAGTTTATTTTTATTTATTTTATTTAATTTTACATTTGTTTACCGGGAAAGTCCGACTGGACACAGGTCCATTTTCAGTGGAGTCCCGGGGAGAAAAGCTCCAAAAATAACTCAAAACAATATAATACAATACATGAGAGAGAGAGAGAGAGAGAGACAGCAAATTATGGATGTAGTACTCATACAATATGGCAGAGATTACATCTCGTAACAGTGAGAATAATTGAAGTACAGAATAAACTTAAAAACATTTTTTTTTTACAGTTATAATTACAGCAAGGCAAATATCAATCAGTTAAGTTTTTAGGAGAAAGCTGTTTGTGCATAGCTGAAGCTCAGAAACAATCTTTTGGTATGGATTAACCTGGGGATTGACATAAGTTATATGGTTACACCAGTATCTAGCATTATAGTTTATGGTTTTCTTATTGATTTACTTTTTGCCGAGCAGTTGTTGATTTATTGATGGTCCTTCTGGTGGTTGGAAATTACATGGATGAATCCATCTCTATTATGATTTTTTTTCAGATATTTTGACTTCCAGACAATTTCATTCAATGAGTTGGTGTCATGTGATTACTGAGGTTGCCTATTTTACAAGTAGGGGTTTGTGTGTGTGTGTGTGTGTGTGTGTGTGTGTGTGTGTGTGTGTGTGTGTGTAAGAGAGAGAGAGAGATTTAATATGTATACTGAATATAATTTTGCAAGTGGAATTCTTAGTTAAGCATGCCCCTCTTCTTGGGCAACTAGACTTGAGTAACCAATATTAGATCTTAGCCATCCAGCTGGGAAAGGTTAGTATGTGGATTCTCCATCTGGTTTGATGAAGGCTATGCTACTTACCCAAGGATTACATTTATGGCTATCCATCCAGCCATCGTGTTGCTGAACTATATTGTTTGATAATGAGAGGAGCTTTTTATGGATGTTGAAGGTTTTTGTGTCAAGAACCTGCCCATAAAAAGTGGCTTGTTTATGTTGCAGTGAAGGCTGTGGTCTTTGTAGTGAGCATTTTAAGGATAATCAGTATTTCTGAGGTAGAGGACATCTATTAAGGCAGGATCTTTCTTAGCTTGGAAAGCAAACCAATGATGAAATTTATAGGGGCCAGTGAGAGACAGAGGAAAGTAAGAAGCTTGTTAGTCTGTTTGGATAACTAAGTGAACTTAGTCCTTTGACCTTTTTTGTCAGAAATGGTTGTAGTCTTTCTTTTGGCAGGGTGTTTTGCTGAGGCACATGCCAAAAGGGGCATTGCACTCAATAATGGCTCATGTAAAGGAAGAATACAGGGATGTTATGACCTCCTTGTCCCTGGATGAGATACCCTTACTAATGAAGTGGGCCATGTAAAAAGCTTTCCTTACAACGGAGACAACGTGGTGGTCAAAAGTCAGGTTTCTATCAACCTGGATGCCCAAGTACCATACAACGTATTGCGTGCTTACAACATTGTTATTAATGTGATAATTTGTGGGGACATCACTCTCCTCAAAGAGGATGATGATGCATTTTTTGGCATTTAGCTTGAGGCCATATTTCTGGCACCAGTTATTTGTTTGGGTGAGACCCTCTTGTAGCGTATTTAGAATTGTTTTATTAAGTCAGTAATGTGAATTCTTTACTTTATTGCAAATTTGTTGGGTTATTTTTGTGGATTATAGTATTGTAGGACTGCTGATGTTGACATTTTACGTAGTTGGACTGCTGGAATGGTTTTCCCATATCTGTTTATTTGTAAAAAAAAAAAATATATATATATATATATATATATATATATATATAGATAGATAGATATAGATATATTAACTAAGATGTTAGAGCTAACTGTTAGATTAGAGAATTAGAATTAGAATTAGAATTTTAAGGCAAATATTAGGCATTTATTACATTTATTCATTGTTCAGATGCACCTACAGTACAGCTAGGAGGTCGACTGTGGTCTACTGGAGCAACAAAAGAGTTAACTATATGATATATTTTATATGCAGCCCCAAGACCATTTCTGTTCACTCAATGCGGCCCCAGCAAGCCAAAAGGTTGGACATCCCTTTCAGAAACAGCAGTTACAGCTTTACCGTGCAATAAGGGGGTCAGGAACCTTACTCAGAACCCTTGGTCAACATTATACTGTTTACATACTCTTTCAAATATATGAATAAAACTGTGGAAGAAATTTACTGACCTTTATTCCTTCTGGGGTTCAGTTATTCCCTTCCCCATTACCTCCATGCCCCTGGCAAAGAGTCAGTATCTCCCTTTCATCTTGACAATGCTTCTCATTTTCTTCAACCTCCAAATGCCACAGTCTCTCTGCTGATTCTAACTCCATCTGTTTCTTCTTTACTTCAGCCTCCAAATGCCTTAGTCTCTCTGTTGATTCTAATGCCAAACATTTGGCCTCTAGTTGAAGTCTCTTTAACTCCAGACAGATTTTTTAAATCCTCTGTTGAAAAGGTGAACTGTTCTGTTGACCCGGGGGCTGTACATCCCCATCACCAAAGGGGTGGTCCTCCTGGTTGCTGGTCTGAGCTGTGACTAAGGCTGAAATAATTTCCTCTTTAGTCAGGTTGGCATACACCAGTCCTTTGGCTTCATACACCTTTGACAACTGGTTCTTTGTCAGCTTGCCATAATCCTCTGCTGACATCTTTGCCCACTTTCTCTGACTAAACTAAACTAACAAAAAAATAAATAAAACTGTTGTTAAATAAACTCTGAATGTTCACCTTGTGGCTGCTGAGAGTTCACACCTTTAGTGATAACTGCTTACAGGCTACAGAAGTTCAATTAATATCCCACCACTGCCACCAATATATGATGTCCCCTATCTGGGCCAGTAATCAAGCAGCCTAAATCTAACCACTGATATTGTAGAGGGATGGTCACTTGGAACAAAACTAGATGCACACAGTATTTCTGGACGCAGCTTTCTGCATCAAGCACAATTTCCCTTAAGAGCACACAGGGAATGTATTCAGTCCAGGGTCTGGGTTCCCCCTCTATCCAGATCCCCAATAAGACCCCCCAATGGTAAATATGTAGGGTGGAGTCCTTAGCCTAGTGTCCAAGCCAAGTAGTCCAAAACTCTCTTTGTGAAACCAGTGCCTCATGTCCCTGCTCCAAGTAGCTGACACACACACTTTGAGATTTGATTTTCACACACACACACACACACACACACACACACACACACACACACACACACACACACACACACACACACACACACACACACACACACACACACATCTGGGAAATACTGGCACAGATTTACTAGCTATGCCACCTTCTGCCCAGACTATAAGGTAGCTACTGCCACCTGACACCCCAATGCTAGCTACTCTAAGGCTCTTGCAAGGGTACCCAATTATACTACGTAAATTAATATTAATACAAATGGTAAGGGTGACCAAACAGCCAGGCTTTCAGAAGTGGCAACAGTGTCCCCAATAGATATAAGTACTCAAATATATTTAATAGTAAATAATAAAAAATGTGAAAATACTAAATATCTCTTTATAATAAACACAAGAGTTTCAATCACAGGAAATATTAAAAGAACACAGGTAAATAAATTCACACAGATACAGAAAAACATACTTAACTAATCTCACTGTATTTTCCTGACTGATCTAAATAATTACTATTCCCTGGTCACTTACTAGAGGAAGGCAAGATGAAATATTTAAGGGGTCCTTCTTTGTCAGCTTCTAAAAACTGACTTCTCAGTCATCTGGTATTAGAACATCATTTTTGTTCTAGAATTCAGAATGACATCACATACATTTGGTCATCTGACTTCTGGTTCCTCTGCTACCCCATTGCTAGAATCTGAACCAGAATTTAGCACATATGCGTAGAATAGTGTGTTTTGTACCTTTAAGAAGTATTTCAATGTCAGCAGGTGCATATAAATAGCAGGCACATGCTAGCTTCAGTGCCATTTTGAGAGTGCAGCCAGAGCATGTATGAGTGTAATAGCTAGTTTGTTTCTAAGTTTATATAAGTTAACATTATTAAGCCTCAATCCTGATGTGTTTGTACATAAGAAAGCTGCTTGAACAGAACCCACAAAGACTTGTCTATTTTATCCTGACTGGGCAAGCAACAATATGTGTTGCCATACACATAGGTAGAGCTTTGCTGAGATGTGTGATAGCTTTTTGGAGCTATAACAACGTAGAACACTTCCACTCTTTTTACAGGAGGTAATAAACCATTCTCTGGCACATACATTTAGTCTCTAGCTACAATCAGAACTGTAAGATACAATCTTTATGGCGTAAACCATGTAATTTAATTCTTTACTATTTTTCAAAGTTAGCTGGACTGTGATTAACCTCTTCTCTTCCAGTTTCATCTATTAATAAATATAGATTTTATCGGTTACAATACAGTCAGAACCCACTGTTGGTACATTTTTAACACAAGCAGTTTTACAAATACATTTTTGCAACACAAGCATCTGTACAAATCAGTTTCATATACAAATGGCATATAATTCCTTACAAAATTCCAGCTAGCTCTGCCGGAATATGTTACACATCAACTGCCCTATTTCTCCTGGCATAGCTGACAATACCTCACATCATCACAGTATAAAAAATGTTCTAAGTCATGGACTTCCATAAAAATACTGCTTGAACAAAACTAATATTGGTTCCATTGAGATTTTATCACATAAACTGCCATTTTCTCAGCAACAGTTATCATAGGATCATAGGATACTAGGAGGTTACTAGGCTAATGTCCCTAGGGCCCATACAAGCCTAGCAAAGTTTTACCCTTATTTCCACGATCAGCACCTATCACTGCTGTCGAAGAGGGACATAAGTGAAACCCTTGGTGTGAACTTACGGTTACCCATCCAGTCGTCCAGATTGCATTTGAAGAGGGCCAATGAGGCACTTTTTTGATGGGAAGCAGGAGTCTGTTCCAAAGGTGTGGTAACCTCTGGGAGACAAATCTGTCCCTCTGGCATGTTCTATTAACTTCATATACCAGGTTAAGGCCATTAGAGTGAATAACCCGTGTATCATTTGACTTACATATGCAGCATTTCCAATAAAGGCAGGGTCAAAGATTGCCTTACATGCAAGGCAGAGATCACCTCTGAGCAGTCTGTATGAAACAGAATAAAGTGACAGTGATTTCAGATGGTCCTCAAAGGACAGATGCTGAAGACCTTGAATTTGTCTTGTAAGGAACCTTTGTGGTCTCTCCAATTGCTGCAAGTGCTTGGAAAGGTACATACCAATAGTGGCATTGTGCTCACTTATTGGCCTGATGAGGGAAGAGAATAGGGAGGTTATCAATTCTTTTTGTCTGTTGGCACTGCCCTTACTTATGAGATGAGCCATATAGAATGCCCTTCTTATCACTGCGGAAACATGGTGATCAAAGGTAAGGCTGCTGTCAACCTGTGTGCCCAGGTCTCTCACCACTGAGTGCATACTTAGGGTGTTGTTACTGATGTGGTAGCTAGCAGGAATGTCACTCTTACTGAAAGGGATGTTAATACCTTTTTTTGCATTGAATTTAAGGCCATGACTTTGGCACCAGTCACTTGTTTGTTTAAGACCCTCTTGTAAGATGTTGACTTCATTTGGAGATTCAATGACCACTCCCAGTTTGCAGTCATCAGCAAACTTTGACAGCCACAGACTTTTAGTTTTAGCTTGCACTTCATAGAAATAGATTCCAAACAGTAGAGGTCCCAGGACTGATCCCTATGGAACATCACTGGTTACAGGTCTGCTGTTGGAGGTGGATTCCCCTATTTTGACTATATGGGTTCTATCAGTGAGCCAGATAGCGACCAGTTAGCAACCCATCTAATGATATATGGGTGGATACCTAGCTGGGTGAGTTTGTCAATTATGCCTGAGTGGGGGATAGTGTCAAACGTCTTGGCTAAGTCTAGGTAGGCTGTGTGCACAGATTTCCCCTCATCAAGGGCCTTGGTGACTGTCTTGAAGTCCACCAGGTTTAACAGGCATGATCTCCCTTTGACAAATCCAAATTGAGTAGGGTCAAGTGTTGGGAGGTTACCAATGTCTTTGTTTATAAGGTCCATGATGATTCTGTCCACCACCTTGCAAATAAGGCTAATCAGGCTAATAGGTCTTTAGTTCCTGGGGTTAGTGGAAGCACCACCTTTGTGCAAGGGGTTAATGGTGGCCTTTTTCCATTCAGCTGGGATGAAGCCAGTGCTTAGACTATGATTGAAAAGAGTACCTAATGGCATTGCTAATTCTTGCTTGAGCCCATGTAGGATGCAGCCTGGAATGTTATTAGCTCCCATAGATGCTGTGTATTTGACCTTAGAGAGAGCGTTCACTACCTGCATTTTAGAGATACAGGGTAGAGGATAGGTGGTAGGGATGTCTTGAGGTAAGTGTGGTGGGAAAGGGGGAGTGAAGTTTTCACAGACCTGTTGGCTAACAGGTTAGCAATGTCCACAGGCACAGTATATGTGGTATCATTAACTACCAGTTTGGCACAAACCTGAGCCTTACCTTTAAGGTTATTGATGTAACTAAAGAATGCTTTATGGTTGTTCTTAGTTGAGGAATCTAATTTGGATTTGTAGTTAGCTTTGGAGGACTACACAAGGAGTCTTATTTGCTTGTTTAAGCTGAGGAGGGAGTGTTTCCAGTTTGGGGCTCACTCCCTCTTAGTCTTATACAGCAATTTCTTCCTCTTGTTGTAAAGCCTGTTAATGGCAGTTGTCCACCACACAGGTTTGCTCTTCCTCCAGGAGCTTGTTTTGGTCCTATCAGGTATGGCCACATCAATGTAGTTGTTCAGGTGTTTGTATAAATCATTTGTGTAAAACTCTGCAGAGTTGCCATTTCCGTCTGAGGGAGGAGGTGTAGTGAAGTTATTTATACCATCCTTTAAGAGGCTATAATCTGTTTTAGAGTTTTTTTTAGTTTAGTTTGTGCTATGGGGGGCAGGTGTGATAGTAACTTTGAATGAGACTGATTTGTTGTCAGAGCTCACCAGGGAAGACCTCACAATGGGGGTCCTACAGTGATCTCCCATATTGGTAAAAAAACATGGTGTTCAGATGTATTTTGATATACTCAAGTAGATCCAAATAGGCAGAGTGGGTGTCCTGATTCATGGAGTGGGTCGTGTAGCTGGCAGTGACTTGAACAGGTGCTCTACCAACAGTTAATTGCACCTGAAGTATCTCCAGGGAATCATACTGTTTAACCAATCTGGGGGTGTATTTATCTTTAATGAATACTGATACACCACCTCCTTTAGTTTTCATGCCTTCAGTTTGTGGTTTGAATGTGTGGAAAGAGGTGTAGCCCAATATGGCTGAGGTGCTCTCCAGAGACTTGAACCAGTCTCAGTGACTGCACAAATGTCTGTCTTCCAAGGTGAGGACTGCTTCCAGTGAATGAAGTTTTGTGTTAAGACTCCTAGCATTTAGCAGCAAAACCTTGAGGTTGTTCTTAGATGGAGTATGTACGTCAGGAATTTTGTCCTTGAGACACTGCCTAACAAAGGCACTATGGGGGTGGTAGAGCCTTGGCCACTAGCCGAAATCCCAGGGGTGACAGATGAAGACCATCTCTGGCAAAGCATTGAGGTCTGTCAATCATGTCATCCCAGGCTGACAGATACTGTATCCCCTTGGAATGACATCAGAAACTAAGCCAGTTATTAAAGTCAATCATTTTCTGTTTGTATTGAGGCATCATCCTAGGTGAAGGTAAAATGCTGCTTAAGGCTAGGGACATACCACACTGAGACACATAGTCTGAGAGCTCAATCATGTCTCTCTTCATATAGTCCAGAGAAGTACATCTCAAGTCGTTCACACCGACATGGACTATGACAGTCATAACATAACCTGTTGTTGAGGGACTTGAGTTCATGTGTGATATGGTGGATCCTGGCACCTGACAAACAGCTGACTGTGACCTTCTCCTTATCCAGCCTGGTGAGAGGGACATCTGTGTGTCTCACAGTGGAATCACCTATGACTAATATGTTTGGTTTTGTGTTTTGTCTTAAGGGCTTGACAGGTGAGACACTGGTATGTGAGCTATTATGTGTATTGTGTTCTGCAGAGGAAGTATTATATGTAGTGTGCTTGTGTTTGTGTTTGTGAGGTCTCTGTTGTTTAGGTACATTTCTGGTGAGGACCTCCGTATATGTAGGTATGCGGGATGTGGGTTTAGGTGGAGCAGGAGGTGAGGTGTGCATGCTGATGACCCTCTCATTGTCATATGTACTGACTGGTGTGTGAGAGAGCATGGATTCAAGGTTCTTAATATAGTTGCATCTCTCAGATGTTGAGTTTGTGTGGTCTAGGAGCAGAGGGTTGTCGGTGAACATGAGGCAATTACCACACTGTTTCAGGATGCCCATGTCGACCAAGCTGGCTGGAAAAACTGTGGGAAATTGTACATCCATAGTGTTGGGTATATTCATATGGTCAGGAAGAGAGGCAGCACTTAGCAGTGGCTATTGGGTGAGAGGGGTGGGCATAAGAGCAGAAACAGTCTAGCTAGTTGGAAGCAATGAATGTCTCAGATCTTTCAGTATCTCAGTTAATATCTGGTTTTAGTGCTCAAGTGATACAAGGCAGTATAGATTCCATAAGACTGAATATAGCCTATGCTAAGTGCAGAGGTATTTGAAATTTAAAATGCTTAAAATCACAGGCACAACAGCAAAAAACAGTATAAAGCAGCAATTCAGTAGAACAATATTCTCAATATAATCAGGCTACTAACAAGCAGAACTAAAAGAAGTGGTATAAATGCAATTGAACACTTTTAAGAACAGCAGCAAAAGCAAAATAAAGTATTAAAGAAGGAAAAGTCACAGTTTAAGTACAGTAAAACACAGTAAAAGCAGCTGAATGGAATGCATTTTTTTTAAGGTTAAGAGCTAAGGGGGTGAGCCTTCCCAAAGTCTCACTGTACTCTGTAGAAAGAGCTGATGTGATGGGACTGGGAGGAGTGTCCAATAACAAATTTATAATAAGAGGTGGGCAAAGCCAAAGCCACCTAGTTATAAGAACATAACAACAATACGATTGGTGGGAGGGAAAATCAAATGAAGCCAGCCAGAGTAAGTGTTCACAAGTGAAACAGAAACCAGTTTAACACACAAACTATGCAACACTAAGCAAAAAATTATTAAACATCACTGAAACAGTTATAGCAAGTGCAAAAACTATATTTCCCATTATGAACTGAAGGCTCTTTACAAGAGTGATCTTTATATTCCTCAGAAGAGTCTTTGATTTAGTAAATACTGAGCTGCACATTACTTGACCTATCAGCATGACCTTTACTGAAGGACCAACCTCTGTAGTCTCAAAACCTCCCTATATCTCTTGTAGTCATCATTTGCTTATCCAGCTATTACAATACTGTAGAGTCTTACAAAGCTTTATAGTAGATATGGGTGTGAAGTGTATTATTATCCTTCCATATTAATTAACGCCATTACAACAGCTACATAACTGTTCATAACCTATTGGTTATGAGCTCTACCTTGCTGTGAAATATTTATGCCTCTTGTCTACAATCATGCAGAGGTGTATAATCCTGTGCTACATCTTTTCTTGCATTTTTATTCTATCTGCATATATAGATCCTGTATACTCTGTACCTAGGAAAAGTGATATTTAATAGCTTAATATTATAATATAGCAGCTGAGAACTTTAATACTGTCTCGGATCAACAAGTGAGCAGTTAAACTTGAACCTGTGTCTCATATGTTCACTAAATAAATATCTCGATCTGTACAATCTGTGTTATATCATTCCATGCTTTTCATCAAATGCTTAGGGCTACCTATTTTAGGTGTTCAACATTAACTGCATTGTACCCAGAGTAGTGCTTTTTCATGTAATATTTGTCTTACCAAATACGCAACTTCATCAGAGTATATGTACAAGTATGTCAAAAACCTTCTGTTTTTGTTACTGTGTGCTGTCAGAGAAGCATACACAGTAAATACTGTAATGGAACTTTTTTCCTTGACCCTCATGAAGATGGGCTCTTACTTGTTAAATAAAAAATAAGTCTCCTAATTTAGGGTTGCATGATTTTAAAAGAAAAAAACTCCAAGTTTAAGTTTGCAGGATATTAAAAAAAATAAAGCAGTCTCATCCTTTATAAAATGCAGAAATAACTGTAGGGGAAACTGTAGTCTTGCTTCTTTGAAAATCATAACATTTGAAATAATTATGTAATGCATGTGTCTTGTGAAACACATGGAAGCTAAAATTTTTAATGTAGCTGCAGTGAAGCTTGATCGTAACATGTGACACACACACACACACACACATATATATGTTTTATATATATATATATATTTTTTATATATATATATATATATATATATATATATATATATATATATGTATATATATATATATATATATATATATATATATATATATATATATATATATATATATATATATATATATATATATATATATATATATATATATATATATATATATATATATATATATATATATATATATATATATATATATATATATATATATATATATATATATATATATATATATATATATATATATATATATATATATATATATATATATATATATATATATATATATATATATATATATATATATATATATATATATATATATATATATATATATATATATATATATATATATATATATATATATATATATATATATGTATATATATATATATATATATATGTATATATATACACGTGGGTCTACTGTCCATAACCAAAATTACACTTGGTACTTACATATTATCGCAACCACATTTTAGAGGTCACAAAATTGAAGTAC
>NC_056739.1:1699536415-1699593915 GCF_019279795.1 Protopterus annectens | reverse complement strand
TGCAGCAATGTCTAGTGGTAACTCTATGGATATCTGCATACTGCATCACATTTTAAACTTTTTAGTGCACATAAAGCCTTGAGCTGCTTGCATGATATAGTCTGCTAAAACCTGAGGAGAGATTCATCATGCACCCACAAAACTAATAATAATTTCCATGGCTCAGATTTTCTTGAGCTATGCCCCAACATTAAGATTTCGCTACAGGAAGCAGACTGTCTGAGGGTGGCATCATTACCTCATACTGGCTCTAAGGATTTCTTAACATAAAGCAAAATTGCTGGTAGAAATTAACTATATGAATACAAAGTAGTAAAACTCAATTTATTATTAAACCGCTTTTCTTGAAATAGTGAATGTTAATTCTTGTATCCAAGGACTACATTAATATATACATACCATTCCATTAAATTGTCAGAGTTTTGAAACCATGACAAGTAACCTTAAAAAAGGGGATTGTCTCAAAATGCATCTGATACCAGAAAACTGTGCTGAACTTGCAAGCATACCTACAGTGGAGGGTACAGATATTTGAACAGCCATAAGGCTTTAACATAGATGCGCTATGACTTTTTGAAAGCTTCTCCTTCTGTGTCCTTTGTCAAACTAAAATAAGCAGGCTAATATAGCTCTTATCTCCAAAGTCTTTGAAACAATTCAGGCAATAGGCATATGTTCTAGTATGCTACTGCTTTCTTATGTGTTGCAGACAACTAAATTTTTGTGTGTCAGGTTAATTTCTAGTAAGTTGTGTGCCATGACGTGCACCTAAACAAATTAAATTAACACAAAAATGATGGGCACAAAAAAAGAATCTTCTCAATAAATAAATTAACATAAAATCTTCTCTCTGAGACAACTTTAAAGACTTTAAAACAAAAAAAATATCATGAATGTTTCACAGAACCTATACTAAAGTTTAGAGAAAAACAAAACGTGCAGTGGGCACAAGATGCTTCATATTTATGATATCAATTGGATTAATTTATTTTAGTTTTCGAATTTAGTGACAATATATGCATGCCAGAAGAGCGAGAGAAAAGCCAGCTCTCTACCTGTGCATGTACTGTCTAATCAATGTACCTCGTGTTATTCCTAGCTGCTTATCATTTGAAACATTAGTAAGTTGTGAATTTATATTAGTGTCAGAATAGCTTTATATCAGTTTATGCCATAAATTTTCCCACTAACATGATCCTTTTCAGTCTTACTATTTTGCTAATGCGTGACATAGAAATACTACTGCTCATTATTGGAAAAAAAACTGGAAAGAAGCCAAAGAGTTGGTCACTTTTGTTACCTGTTGTAATCTCTTAATGGCCGTGGTTTTTACAGAAGGCTGTTTTATAAATTACACCGTGGCTAATTAAAGGTGCTGATTCATTCTAATAGTTTAAAGTTAATTAATTTTAAGATGAATCATGGAAAGCTAATGTTCAGTAATAGTGTAACTCAGCAGGATTGACTCCTTCATAGCCGTCAAAAACCTTGTGAATCACACCATTAGAGCTTAGCCACATGCTCCTGTTTCCACTATTTAGTCTCTCCCACATTACTAAATTACCACTAAATTTATACCTTGGCGCTAGTCAAATAACTCCTTCTAAACAACTATCACTAGCCCATCTCATCTTTAATCTATGAATCTTCAACAGTTCAATTCCTCAGAAGCCTCCAACCAGGAAATGTGGCCAGACAGGCCCAGCTGCACTCCTGCTTTCACATGGCTGTTTTTATCATATATTTATTATGTACATCTGCTCTTTATTCAGAAGTTATATCTGTTAAGTATTGTAAGTCACAATCACATACTTATTATATACACCTGCTCTTTGTTCAAAAGTTATATCTGTTAAGTATTGTAAGTCACAACCATGTTTTTTGTAATGGAACTAACTTTGTGTGTGTGTGTGTGTGTGTGTGTGTGTGTGTGTGTGTGTGTGTGTGTGTGTGTGTGTGTAGCTTTGTTGTTTTGTACTATTATATAAAGGTAATGCCTGAAGATGGATCCTTCTGACTCATAGTTTCATAGGTTCATATGTACTTCTTCAGCTATTGATTTGTGAAGTTTTTAGAAGCCTAACCCTGTATTCCCACAAGGTTGTTAGCCTTTGTATTTTAAATACTAATAACCCAGAGCTGTGTAGAAGATTTACATGTTAATCCTATCTAAAAAGGACAAGGGTGCTAAATCAGGGGTGAATTTTTTTTTTCCCATCCATTCATCCAGACTGTGCTTGAAGAGACTAAGGAAATACTTTGTTTTATGTGGAGTGGAAGATAATTCCAAAGTAGGGGTATTCTCTGAGATACATATCTATCCCTTGAACATGTTCTGTTTATGTCGCAGAAGACATTAAGATCTCCTGAGCAGGTGTTTATCCCACCATTGGACTTGCAGATGTATAGTAGATCTCAGAGAATATGACCTGTTGAGGCTCTGTATGCAAGGCAAAGAGTTACAGGGGACATCATACTTGTTGAAGGATACTGTTATACATTTCCTGATATTTAGATTTAGTCCATGATTTTGATGCCAGCTATTTGTTTGGGAAAGGCCATCTCAGAGGATCTTAGTGTCCTCTGGAGAGTTCAGATGGCACCAAGTTTACAGTCATCCACAAACTTGGTCAACCATAAATCCTTAACATTAGCTTTGACCTTTGAGAAATAAATGCCAAGGAGGAGTGGCCCAAGGACTGGACCCTGGGGTGCACCACTGGTGACAGGTCCTTTGGAGGAGGTAGAACCCACCCACCCTAATTTCCTGGTTTCTATTTCTGAGCCAGTTTGCTATTCAATGAGTTACATGGGGATTAACAATTAGCTGGGACAGTTTATAAACAATACTTGAGGGTGGGATGGTGTTGAGCTCAGCTGAAATACCTAAACCAATAAACAGAACAGCAGAATGGACACTCTTAGTACTTTTAATATATTGTTAGGCATAGGTCTTGGTTGAGGAATGGGTTATCAAGAGGTGATCATTTGAAAAATTCTTCACATAACAGTAATTTTAATAAGGCTATGTTTTAAAAATATAGTCCAGTGAATTTTAATGTTTGACAGTTAATAGAACTGACTTGGAAAATAATTTCCTGCTATGATGGCATACCCCTAAGGAGAGGTGATAAACCTACTTTTACTTATAAAAGGAGCAAGAACATAAAAGAAACATTGGAGGCAGTGCAAAACTCTGCCAAAGACTATTAATTCAGTAACCTATAAATGTGGTTATGTGTTTGCAATGCCCATCTATAGACATTGGACCTGAACTAAAACTTAGGGGATTAGAATATGATTTGGGTTCATACAGAAATTTAATTGTGGCAGTGTGCGCATTGTATATCTAGCCTACTGTGATCCCTGTCAATATTTTTATGTGAGCAAGACAAAACATACTTTGTGCAAATGTATCTGTGAGCATTGTTATGGCATCTATGAGCATTGTTATGGCATCTATGAACATTGTTATGGCATCTGTGAGCATTGCTATGGCATCTATGAGCATTGTTATGGCATCTGTGAGCATTGTTATGGCATCTATGAGCATTGTTATGGCATCTGTGAGCATTGTTATGGCATCTGTGAGCATTGTTATGGCATCTATGAGCATTGTTATAGCATCTGTGAGCATTGTTATGGCATCTGTGAGCATTGTTATGGCATCTATGAGCATTGTTATGGCATCTGTGAACATTGTTATGGCATCTATGAGCATTGTTATGGCATCTGTGAACATTGTTATGGCATCTGTGAGCATTGTTATGGCATCTATGAGCATTGTTATGGCATCTATGAGCATTGTTATGGCATCTATGAGCATTGTTACGGCAAAAAATTATGAGAGCAATGCACTGTATAAACATACCACTGAGTGTAAGGAATATAAAAGGTGCTTGTTTGTAGTAATAGAACAGATTACTATCAAATACACAGAGGAGCCATGGAAGCTCAAGTTTAATACAATGAGCTTATGTGGCAAATTAGGCTTAATGCTGGGAACTATCCAGGAATAAACAATAACATTTCCATCAGCAAAAGATGAGTGAACCAGCACGCAGGCAAATCCAGTGATACACCAGCTGAGTCCAACATGAAAAAAGAAATCGCTGGAAACCAGGGCAGAGTGTGCTGAAATCCTTTAATAATTCCAAACAATTTTCCAGGTGCACAGAGTAAACTGAAGTCCTTTAATGATTCCAAGCAGTTTCCAGATGCACTTTCCATCAGCAGCACATTAAATTGTGCACTGCATGGTTATGGTTGTATTTTTTATTAATATATATATTTAGTAATATATATTTTACTAATATATGTGTCTAGCATATCTGTATAGAGGTGTTACAGTACTTTAAATTTATTGTTAAATTGTATTGTGTATAACTTGGTTATGTAATATAATGTTGGATGTATATAATGTGCCAATAGTGTTTTATGGTAGTTCTGATGATGTCCTATGGACAAAAGTGCTTAACTACCTATTAAAGTGTTATGCAGATTTTAGCTGTGTTACTGGCTGATTTACTGGTGAAAGTTTTCTGCTTGCTGTGTACAGTTCCTGGGTCAACACTGTTTCTGTTTGGTTACTTTTGATTCTGAATTTTTGGCACACAGATTTGACTTTCTGTTGTCTTAAGGTCATCTGTCTAAAGATTCAGGGTTCACAGTATACTGTTAATGCTTATGTGATTGAGTTAAAATAAATAGCAAAAGGCTGTGAATGTAGAGAGCTGTGTGATTCATTAACATAAAACAGAATAGCGTGTAGCATTAAAAATGCCCATGTAAGATGCACACTGTTGAGATAATGAAATATTTCTCTAAAGCACTAGATATGCAACATTTCTAGTATGCAATTAAAAGAGTTAACTGAAAGGTGGAAGTGTGCGAAATGAAAATGACTAAAATAAAGTGAGAATAAGTATACAAAATTAAAATGGCTAAAATAAAGTGAGAATAAACCAAAGACTGAAAGTGTTCAGTAATAACAACTTTGCCTTAAAGAACACACAGTGCTAAACATTGAATTTAATCAGCTCTATAGGCAATGGCGGCCGGAGAAATTACATTGTGAAGAAGTGCAAAAATCAGTGTTTCACAAAATATGTATGTTATGTTGTATAGATTAAAATGAGAAATTCAAATGTTTGTTGGAACTGTAGAAATGCCCACAGAGAAGTCAATGTAGACTGATACAAAGCAGCATTGTGCTGAAGACAACTGCTGGATTGAAAAGATTTATATTGCTGGTAAGAGTTGTGAATTTAAGTTAGACACCAGTCTGAGTGTAATAATTTAGCAAACCTTTTGAAGCTACAAAGCAAAGTGAAAATTTCACTGAAGCCTGTAGTTCAGATATTGTATACATGTACATACAAGAATAGGAGACATGGCTTTTGTTTATCAAGTTGTATCTTTGGATCAGACTGTGATCCAACCAAATGAAACAGGTCATTAGCCTGTGAGAAGCTTGGAATGCTAATACAAATACATAGCATACAAATGCAGAGACATTTCCACAGTTGAGCTGACACCCTCACAAATATTTCCACCTTGAATGTTTCTTTGAACATCTTATAGGAAGACAGAAATGAAAATATTTATGTCGCGAAATGCAGAAAACAATCTGTTGTATAGAATAACAAGCAGTTTAGTTCAAATTATCCAAAACAAGCAGTAACACTGCAGTGCACAAAACTCAAATTAGTTAGACAAATACATTGACAAACTTGAGTAATGGCATTTGGAAAAAAAATTGCAGATTTGTTCCCTGTGCCAACTTGTTTGCCAGAAGAACACCATATGAACATATTTCAGGATTCAACACCACCAGTCAATTTGCCTAGAAAAGAACCATTACCTTTGAGACAGACTAGGTTAGTAATGCAAATGAAAGAAAAGCTATGGCTGATATTATGAAGGAATCAGAATCTGTTTAATGGGTTAACGTGATATTCACTGTAATGAAACAGAACAAACTCAGAATGTGTATAGACCAACTTGATTTGAATAAAATAATTTACAATGAGCATAACCTATCGCTGTTGTAGAAACCATTTCCACTATGCATGATACAAACCATGGTACAGTGCAGGATAGCTAGTATCTCTGGCAGATCAGGTTAGATAAGTAAAGCACAAAGCTTTGTACATTTAATATATTATAATGATGATACATATTTTATTGACTAACCTTGATTATTTTGTTAGTACCAGAAGTACTTCAAAGACTCATTGTACATAATATGAAAGGTCTGAGTGGTGCAGTCAATATCACAATGACTTACTGGCTTGGAGGGATCAAACCAAGCAAGGACATGACATAAGACTGAGCAAAGTGCCAAACAGAGTTTTGTAATCTGAAGTTATACAGAAGCAGATGTCAGATTATGCAGCCATTCTTCACATATTAACCTGTCTAAATCCAAGTACCGAGAAAGCAGAAGAACATATTTAAGACTGGAAACCCGCAGGACGAACAAAGTAATAAGAGATTTTTGAACAGTACAGCACTTTGCAAAGTTTACACAAAGACATTACCATATATTTGAGAAAGGTATTAGATAATGACACAGAATGGGAATGGTTACTAGAACAAGAAGTTAATTTTAAAATATTGAAGAAGTTTATTACTGAGACAACAGCCTTGAAACAGTTTGGTGTTAATAAACCATTTGTGTTGCAAGTAGACATCACTCAGGTTTGAATTGGTTCTGTATTTATTCAGGAAAATGAAAAAGCAGCATACAGATGAAGTGCATTTTACCGATATACATGACAGATATGCACAGACCAAGAAAGAAAGGGTAGCTATTGTATGTTAGTGTCAGATATTTCCTAGAAGTACATACACAGAAGATAAGTGTTGGTCAAGCCAGATCATAAACACTTGCAGGTAATTTTCAACAAATCCTTATATAAAGTACCTGCAAGACTAGAAACAATGGTACTTAATCTACATAAATATGATTTCACAGGACAATACAATCTGGGTGACCGGACACATATGACAAATGTGCTGAACACAGACGATATGAAGGAGTAAACTGAAGATTTCATAAGTGAAGAGGTGGAAATAGTCTAGGTGATACCACAGCTATCTATGTCAGAGTAAGACACAAAAAGACAAGACAGAAAACTGCAGTTGCTCGGAGAGATTACTTTGAGAGGGTGGTATATTCGTGTACACTACTCTTATAGGGATGAAATCAGCTGAGTGCAAGGACTGACGCTCAACTCACATATAATCATACTGAATCAGCTCAGAGACTCTGTGGTGGAGAAATCACACACATCTCTTTTTGTGTGTGAAACATAAGGAAGGAGCATTTGATATGATGTAATGTGGTATGGCAGAGCACATTTGGAAAGTATGATTATGCCTCGTGAGATTCTTAACCTGCAGTGGAATAAAACTGGCACAGACTTGGTTCATTTCTGGGAAGAGCATTGTCTGATATGTGTCAGGCACTGTTCAGAATATACAAAAACTGAAATATGTAACAAAAATGAGTGTTACTGATGAATTAAAAGGTATATTTTCAATACCTGGAATACCAGATTTGTTAATCTCTGATAAAAATCTTCAATTTATGCCAGGAATTCAAAATATTTCTGAATGTGAGGGAATCAGTCAAGTTATTGCCAGTCAAATATATCTGCAATTTAATAGTCAAGTCAAAGGAAACAGTAACACAACACTGCATTGTATTGAAGTATCACCTGCACAGTTGCCAATGGGTAGAAAACTAAGACGCAAATTTCTAGCAGCTATAGCTTTTACTGTTACTACAGACTCACGGTGAAAACTCTTGCTTAGTTGTTGAGAAGAAACCAGACTAAATGGTAGAATTATTATTATAGGCATGTTAAATGTTTATTTGTTACAAAAATGGGGATATTGTAGGAGTGCAAATACCATGAAATTTGGATCAGTTTGATTTTGCACTCTTGCCTGGGAAAAGCACCTGGAACTAGCTCCTGTTTTGTTTAGGGAGCAAATGTGCAGATTTGCATAGGTAATAGAAGGCATCTGTATAGAAAACAAACTAATTGGGTCAACATATGCATCATCCAAACAGAGAACAATGATTCAGAATATTTACAGAAATTGAGGGAGTTATATGCACTGATGCTGAAACACTAATTCAAAAATACACAAAATAAAGTCATAAAAGCAGTAAGTATTCAAGACAGAAGTAAATATACAAGGCGAGTTAGAAAAGGAATAATAGCGGCTACCAGCTAGGGATTTGATTGTTGTAGAAAGTATACTGTATCCAGGTTTACAAGGCCAGGGAGGAAACCATTGGGATACTATGGACTTTATGCATCAAATGTATGGAATACAGGAAAATTCAAAGGACTGAAAATAAGTTTAAAAATGTTATTGTAGTTTCTGAATGTGCCTGACTTTCTTTAGAAGCAGTGCCATGCTACTGAGTATAGTATAATATAGCAATATATAATGTAGTACAAAATAGAGTAGCATAGAGTGATATAGTACAGTATTGTATACTACAGTAAAGCATAGCACAGTATAGTATAGTATATAGTATAGTATGGTATAGTATAGTATGGTATAATATATTGTAATAGCAGACTTTGAAACACTGCAGATACAGCTTTCACTATGAATGGACGAAAGAAAATGCAGTGAGGATCAGGATCATCATACTGCATTCAATGAAAAGAAATCTCCATAAATACATTTTTAAGTGTTTTCCCAGGGGGGCAAGCACCCTGCACTCCCTGAACCAATGCCACAGTTGCACTAACTTGAAGAAGGGGGAAATAGGTTCATAGGTGTGTACTAGTCTAATGGCCCTGGAGCCTTTACAAGCCTAGCCCACAGGATTACCCTGGCATCATGCCACCTGACCTTTTGGAGGAAATTTTCCAAAAAGAAATCACTTCCGACACAACTCAGGACAGTGATTTCCTATGGAGAAACTCCGACTGGCAGCAAGTTGACCCTTGAGCAATTGAAGCTTGAGTGTTTAATCTTCACCCACCAGTAGGGTAATGGCAGATGCTATCACCTTAATAGTAGCAATTATACTATACCTCTTAATCTTAGGAAACAGGACATGCAGTATATTTATGTGCAGCATTGCTTTAACAATAGGTGTAACCTTAAGGGAAATGCATGTCACATCGTCTTTCTCTTTCTTGTGAAGTTTCAGTAAAGATTATGAACTACAAATACCACCCCATCCTGTGTCTTTTTGCATGACCATCATGACAAATTTTATAAACAAATGTTACGAAGCCTAATCAAAAATGTATAATTTCTTGGATTTAGAAAAAAAAGGAATGTAAAAATGTGACACTATTTTGAATGTTGCTTAGCTTTATACTGTAGTCCTTTTTCTCAACAAATATGTAAGAAGATAATGCTGTGTCTGGCAAAGACATAAACAACAACAAAATACACTAGGGCACTACAGATTTCATCTCAAAATTCAGAACAGCAATCTGTATAAGGGAGAAACCACTGATTCCTTGTTGCTTAAAAGCACATTACATTTATAAATTCATATTTTAAAAAAATTCTATATAGTCAGAGGCCCTGGAAGCCTAAATAAATTCTGAACTGTGGCAGGCATAGTGAGCTTGTACATGAAGGACTTTGTAATTTTCATATTCCGAGGATTACTCAAAAGCAACTTCAGGTAGCAAGATCCAGATGCTGTTATTCTTTTGTATAGAAACAAAAATATTGCAAAATATAACTTCTACTAATCTTTTTAAATAAATAGTTTGGCAATGTAATAGTATGAGGTTGCAGAGAATAGTCAGTTCTGGTCTCCCATGAAGAAATGCCATCAATAAACCAGTCCACATGTTTTCATTTACTTTCTTATCTGATAGCAAATTAAAACATGAATCCCTAAACTGCGACATCTACAATAAATATCTCGATAAAATGCATAAACATTGTACATACGTAGACAAAAATCTGACACTAACTTTTCCAAAGTTAACATTCTGACTTCCCAGAATATAAAATAATTATGTATTTACTTTATTTGTGATCACTTGAACCCATCGATAAACAAAAGTTTGGACAAAACTGCACTATGGCTAAACTCCTGTTTAAACTGTATGAGGTATTCTAATACTTTTCCACCCACAAAGATGAATAGTACAATCTGTATGAAGGTTTTGATGCATTAACTTTATTTTATATTATTTCCAAATATAAATTTCTGAAGCTAGCTCATTTTGCCAGAACAAAAAACTATTAATGGCATACCATTAACAATAAGCAAAATGCAAAAAGCATTTGTGGTAACAATAAACAACACACACACAAAAAAATATTCATTAAAGCAATACTCCAGGTAAAGTGTTTACAGTGAAAAGAAAAGATTTCAGCACTCAAATGATGTATTATATACATGGCATGTGTATACGTGTGTGTGTGTGTGTGTGTGTGTGTGTGTGTGTGTGTGTGTGTGTGTGTGTGTGTGTGTGTGTGTGTGTGTGTGTGTGTGTGTGTGGTGTTAATATATATATATGTAATATGTGTGTGTGTGGATTTACTTACCTTTATCAAACAGCGCTTATATCAACGTGAATAATGATGACAACATGACAACAAATGATCAACATTATGCATGTCGACATGCTACTAATCATGCATCAAGCATCAGTATCGGTGTATGCAAAAACCTTAAAACAAAATTAAAGAGAAAATGTCACCCCCCTGCTAATTATATATTCTAACTCCCAGATTACACATTTCTCAGGGAAAGGGCAAATTTCCCAAACCTGAGAAGTGTTCAATCTGCTACTTTTGTCAATAGGTGTCAAGCATCTCTTTAGTCAAGCAAAATGTGTCAACTAAACAGACGTCCACAAAACTGGTGCTCAACAAAAGATGTTGACAAAAGTGCTGTTCAGCAAAAGTAATGCCTTCCATGTGTGTGCGTGTGTGTGTGTGTGTGTGTGTGTGTGTGTGTGTGTGTGTGTGTGTGTGTGTGTGTGTGTGTGTGTGTGTGTGTGTCAGTGTATGTGTGTGTGTGTGTGTGTGTGTGTGTGTGTGTGTGTGTGTGTGTGTGTGTGTGTGAGTGTGAGTGTGTGTGTGTGTATGTATATATATATATATATATATATATATATATATATATATATATATATATATACATATACACTGACATATAAAACACACACACACACGTGTGTATATATATATATATATATATATATATATATATATATATATATATATTATATATATATATATATATATATATATATATATATATATATATATATATACACACACATATATATTCACACCTACATATATGTGTGTGTGTGTGTGTGTGTGTGCGTGTGTGTGTATATATATATGTATATATACACACACAAAAAGAAAATCCAGCACTTTACTGCAACAAATAAATCCAAACAGCCATGGTAAAAGAAGTATTTATTTAGGCATAGCCTGCCCAACACAGACCGGTGGCCAGTTTTGCTTAAAGCGTCATCAGTGTGCAATTTCATCAGGCTAAATAATTGAACTGCAGACTTCCAAAGTGCTTATCTAAAGTAACATACACCTGATAAGTCACAATTTATGTAATCAAATGCAAACCTAAAAGACATATAAGCTAAATGACCCAACTGTCACCATACATAACCCAAGTGAAATGAAAATTAAATAAAATAACTAACTTACATGGAAGATATGGACAAGAAATAACCCCTTCTAACACAACACCAATTCCCATATTAATAGTGCATCGCCTTTATTGTAAAAAATTGCAAAAAAATATTTATAGTAACTTTTTATTTTACCTATTAATGTTAATCAAATATATATTTTTTTGTAAATATATTTACATTGATTAATTATGTAAGATTTGGTCTCTTTTTATAATTGTTGTTTGCCCTAAGTTATTTTATAATCTATTAAGATCTATCTTATCTGTAAGTTGTATAACTAAGGCAACCATATAATCATTATGTTTTACCACTGGTCGTTAAGACCAGGTTTAAAGAGTGCCCCCAGGTTCACTATCCACCTATGTTCTTTCTGAGTTATCATCCGATGTTTAAATGTATCATTGGTATCCTGCATTTTGACCATATCCAAACCTACAAATACAAAGTGTGCTGTGGTATGAACCATCTTATGTTTATATAAAGCACTTCGAAGTCTTTGACATTTAATGTCACTTATGTGGAGAGCTATTCTCTGTTTGAGAGTACAGAAAGTCTGTCCCACATAAAATGCTCCGCATTGACAAACGGCCATGTATACCACCCAGGAACTGCTACACTTTATTAAATATTTTATGTCAAACACCCTCTTTGTATTCACTGATGTAAAAGATTTAGTCTTAGCCATCAGTTTACAATATTTACATGCTCCACAATAGGTGCTCCCCACTGTGTTCATATTAGGTCTGGAAACCTGTAACTTGCCTTTCTTAAAAGAAGAAAAGCATTGTCCCAAAGTCCTACCTTTTCTGTATCCAAAATGACAAGATTCATCTACTAAATTAGTAAAAAATTAGAGTCCGAATGCAAAACATGCCAATGCTTGGCCAAAATATTCTTAATACGAAAAGTATTAGTGCCAAAGGTAGTAATGAATCTCACTGATTCCCCTTGGGGCCTATTATTCCTTTCCCTATCAACTAATAGTGTTGCTCTATCCATGTGGTTGGATACCCTATGTGCTTGCTTAACCGTACTTTTACTATAGCCCCTATTAATAAACATACTTTCCAGGTCCAAAGCTTGTATCTCGTAAGTGGCATCCTGGGAACAAATCCTCCTAACCCTCTGAAATTGGGATCCTGGAATATTTTGGATTGTGTGGCGGGGGTGGCAACTGCTGGCATGTAAAAATGCATTTTTTGAAAATGGTTTTCTATATAAATCAGTAATCAAATGTCCATCAGGAGATTGCCTGACCTTGACATCTAGGTACTAGATCTAGGTACATCTAGGTTTTAAAGTCTATTGTTGTTGTTGTTGTTGCAGGCTGACCTGGAACATCTTCATTATGGTTTCTTCTACGGTGTTTACGACCTGCTCTCCTAAAGGGACCCTATGTCTCTTTGAGGCTGGAGAAGTAATATCAAGCACTTCACTTGCTTCTGGTTCTGTGTCCGTATTTGAAACACTTGAGGAAAACTCAGATGCACTAGAAGGAGTTTCCTGTCTCCTCAAAATAGATTTTACTGTTTTCCTTTTGGGCCTGGGGACTTGCTTTTGATCTGAAAATCTAACCCCTTGTTTTTGTTTCTTCCATGAATAAATAACAGCCATTTTAAAGTCATTTACATCACGTTGATATTTGTTCATTTTTCGCTTGCAGAACTCTTTATCATACTTATCAGTGTCCATGACAAACTGCGTGTTTAGATTCTGATAGTTTGGGGCAGCAACATGACTCTTAGTACATTCATAACATGTCTCAAGTTTGGCCAAAAGATCTGGTAACTGTTTTTCATAGTACTCCACAAGTAATTGCAACAACATATTAGAGGCAGTTTGCTCTATTGCCCTCTATTTTTGCATAAACTCTCCATCATCACTGCCCAATCCAGGCTCCAGATACACTCTGAGCCCTCTTGGGACTTTAAAATGACCAGTGGTGTTAATGTTGTTAATGTATTAATAACTTAGTCATTAACTTAACGAAATACACCTTTTCTCCTAGTGAACTCAGTGTGCTAAATAAAGGCTTGGGTTTTGTTCCGTCTTTTTATGTGTCCCATTATGATGTGATTAATGATGTCAAAAACATTTGTAGAAATCTTAATTTAAAGAATTTCTTTGCCCAAAAAGAGCAGGTAGCACAAGCTAGTGACTCCAGAGGTTTTCAATTTAAGAACTCTTAATTTATGCCTCCCTATCATGGTACAATAAAAACCTTTGAACAGTTGGTATTGAAAGATCTGAATGTTGATCAGTCCCATATTTTTTGTTCTGGGTTTAATAATTTAACTGCTTTAGAAAAACAAGCAGTTAAATCACTAGCAAATAATCAAAATATAGTGATAGTAGGTGCTGATAAAGGAGGTGCAGTTGTCATATGGGACAAGGAACAATATCTTGAAGAGGCACATAGACAGTTGTTTGATAGTCAATTTTATCTAGCTCTGAGTTATGATCCTACATTAGAGTATAAAACAATGATAGATGTGTTTTTACAACAGGCCACAGATCAAGGTATAATTACATCTTCGCTCAAGGGACAGCTACAAGTTGAGTATCCAGTACAACAATATTTTTATATGGTCCCCAAAATTCACAAAAGATTAGATAATCCATCTGGACGCCCCATAGTGGCAGGAAGAGGTTTATTGACTGAACCTCTTTCAGAATATTTGGAATATAAATTAAAAAAAAAATTGTCACTAGTTACAGCTAGGGTTCGTGACGCAAAACAGTTTTTGTCACTAATGGACAATCTGCAAGTTTCACCAGATGAATATTTGGGGACCCTTGATGTTCAATCTTTGTACACTAGTATTCCACATAAAGGAGGGATTAAAGCACTGGAATTCTGGATGATAGATTCGGGCTCATACAATACACAAGAAAGAGAATTTTTAATCAAGCTCCTCAAATTGGTACTGGAACATAATGCCTTTTTGTTCCATAACCATTGGTATTTACAAATAAAAGGAACAGCAATGGGGGCTACTTTTGCCCCCACCTATGCTGACTTGTTTATGGGCTTTTTAGAAGTCCAATACATATATATAGCCCCTCTTCCTATTAAAGAACACCTCATTATGTGGCGTAGATACCTGGATGATTGTTGGGTTGTGTGGGGGGGTGACTTGGATGCTTGGCAGGAATTTGTGTTTTTTCTTAATGAAAATGAACATGGGATTAAATTTACAGGGGGGATTAATATTCATGAAGTGGAGTACCTAGATGTCAAGGTCAGGAAATCTCCTGATGGACATTTGATTATTGATTTATATAGAACACCATTTTCAAAAAATGGATTTTTACATGCCAGCAGTTGCCACCCCACCACACAATCCAAAATATTCCAGGATCCCAATTTCAGAGGGTTAGGAGGATTTGTTCCCAGGATGCCACTTACGAGATACAAGCTTTGGACCTGGAAAGTAGGTTTATTAGTAGGGGCTATAGTAAAAGCACGGTTAAGCAAGCACATAGGGTATCCAACCAAATGGATAGAACAACACTATTAGTTGATAGGGAAAGGAATAATAGGCCCCAAGGGGAATCAGTGAGATTCATTACTACCTTTGGCACTAATACTTTTTGTATTAAGAATATTTTGGCCAAGCATTGGCATGTTTTGCATTCAGACTATTTTTTTACTATTTAGTAGATGAATCTTGTCATTTTGGATACAGAAAAGGTAGGACTTTGGGACAATGCTTTTCTTCTTTTAAGAAAGGCAAGTTAAAGGTTTCCAGTCCTAATATGAACACAGTGGGGAGCACCTATTGTGGAACATGTAAATATTGTAAACTGATGGCTAAGACTAAATATTTTACATCAGTGAATACAAAGAGGTTGTTTGACATAAAATATTTAATAAAGTGTAGCAGTTCTTGGGTGGTATACATGGCCGTTTGTCAATGCGGAGCACTTTATGTGGGACAGACTTCCTGTACTCTCAAACAGAGACTAGCTCTCCACATAAGTGACATTAAATGTCAAAGACTTTGAAGTGCTTTATATAAACATAAGATGGTTCATATCACAGCACACTTTGTATTTGTAGGTTTGGATATGGTCAAAATGCAGGATACCAATGATACATTTAAACATCAGATGTTAACTCAGAAAGAACGTAGGTGGATAGTGAACCTGGGGGCACTCTTTAAACCTGGTCTTAACAACCAGTAGTAAAACATAATGATTATAGGGTTGCCTTAGTTATACAATTTACAGATAAGATAGGTCTTAATAGATTATAAAAGAACTTAGGGCAAACAACAATTATAAAAAGAGACCAAATCTTACATAATTAATCAATGTAAATATATTTGCAAAAAATATATATTTGATTAACATTAACAGGTATAATAAAAACTTTCTATACATATTTTTTTGCAATTTCTTACAATAAAGGCGATGCACTATTAATATGGGAATTGGTGTTGTGTTAGAAGGGGTTATTTCTTGTCCATATCTTCCATGTAAGTTAGTTATTTTATTTAATTTTCATTTCACTTGGGTTACGTATGGTGACAGTTGGGTCATTTAGCTTATATGTCTTTTAGGTTTGCATTTGATTACATAAATTGTGACTTATCAGGTGTATGTTACTTTAAATAAGCACTTTGGAAGTCTGCAGTTCAATTATTTAAATTCGGGCTTTAGCCTGATGAAATTGCACACTGATAACGCTTTAAGTGAAACTGGCCACCGGTCTGTGTTGGGCAGGCTATGCCTAAATAAATACTTCTTTTACCATGGCTGTTTGGATTTATTTGTTGCAGTAAAGTGCTGGATTTTCTTTTTGGATACTTTACTTGGATTCCATGCACTTACACAGACGTTCCGTGCACTTGGCGTTTTTGAATTTTAGATATATATATATATATATATATATATATATCTATATATATATATATATATATATATATATATATATATATATATATATATATATACTATATAGGTAGATAGATATAGATATACACATACATACACACCTACATATATCTGTATATATTACATCCAGCTGTGTAAATCTAGATATATATATATAGGTTCATAGGTTCATAGGTTCATAGGTTCATAGGTTTATACTAGGCTATCTGCCCTAAGGCATTTATAAGCCTAGCCCAAATTATTATATGAAAAAATACTGTGCCCATTAGTTTGTTGTGCCTCTGTCCAGCAGTGACCCAGAGATGATTCCGATCTCCCATCCACAGGTCTAGATTTCTCTTGAACAGAGTCAGCGAGGTGCTCTGCCTCACATGGACCGGGATTTTATTCCACAGCATAGGGAGTCTCTGAGTGATAAATCTATCCCTCCAGCACGTCCTATTTATATAAGGTTTAAGTCGCTTGCTCTAGTGGTTTTGGTGGATTTGGATTTTTGAGGTGGAGCATGTCCATTAATTCCGGGTTGGACATGGCCTTGTATGTCAGGCACATGTCACCTCTGAGCAGACGGTATGCGACTGAATAGAGCTGGAGTTTCTTCAATCTGGCAGCATATGACAGATTTTGGAGTCCCTTTATCCTTTTGGTGAGGAACTTTTGGGGTCTCTCCAATTGCTGCAGATGTCGGGTGAGATACATCAATGGGGCATTGTACTCGATCATTGGTCTGATAAGTGAAGAGTACAGGGGAACAATGACCTCACTAGATCCGGATGTGAATCCCTTCATGATCAGGTGGGCAATGTAGAAGGTCTTTCTAACCACTTTAGCAATGTGAGTGTCAAAAGAAAGGCCACTGTCAACCTGGGTCCCCAGGTCCCTGATAACCTCTTCTGTGCTTAGTGGATTGCCACCTATATGGTAGCTTGGGGTTACCTTGTTTTTCCCAAGGGTATGACTATACATTTTTGGCGTTTAACTTCAGGCCATGGCTCTGGCACCAGCTATCTGTTTCCGTGAGTCCCTTCCGAAGGATATCAGTGTCCGATGCACTTTCCACTATTGCGCCCAGTTTGCAGTCATCTGCAAACTTTGTCAGCCAAAGTCCTCCCATGTTGGCCTGTACTTCTGAGAAGTAGATGCCAAACAATAGTGTGGGACACCACTTGTGACGAGTCTGACACAGCGCCAGCAACTCTAACCCTGTGGGTTCTGTCCTTAAGCCAGTTTGCAGCCCATCTTGTGACATATGGGTTTACATTTAAGCTGGTAAGTTTTTCTACAATACCGCAAGGTCAAGGTAGGCTGTATGGACTGCCTTTCCTCATCAATGGCCTTGGTGACTATTGTTCAAAAGGCATGATCTTCCCTTTGAAGCCAAAAAACTGGTCGGGTCCAATGTCTGCAAGTCCCCTATATCTTTGTTTATGAGCTCCATTATGATCCTCTCCATAGCTTTGCAGACTAGACTTGTTAATTACCAGGGTCCCTTGGGCACGTATCCTGTGGTAAGGCTGAGATTAAACAGCTGCAGCACACAGCCGGGGACACCATCCGGTCCCATTGATGCTGTGTTTTAGCTTTAGAGAGAGCAGCTTTCACCTGCGCATTTGAGATGTCCGGGAGGCTACACTCGGCTGGGATAGTTATCTCTCCTTTAGGGAGAGGGGTGAAGTTTGCACTGAACCTGTCTGCCAGTATGTTGGCAATGTCTGTGGGTTCAGTGATTTTTGTATCATTTTGGACTAATTCTGAGCATATCTGTGAGTTTCCACCCAGGTTCCTAACATAGCTGAAAAAGGCCTTATGATTGTCCTTTGAATCCATGGCAATTTTTCTCTCAAAATATATATATATATATATATATATATATATATATATATATGTCTGTGTGTGTGCCAAGTTGTGCAGAATTCTACTGATGCCAAGCTGTGTGGGCTGCTAGAGAAAACTGTATAGATCTGTACTGATGTATATTCTGTTGGCTTCTACTGACATCAAACTGTGGGTCCCCTACTAATGCCAAGTTTTGTAGAGCTCTACTTATACGTAATAATAATAATAAGAAAAAGAAAAATGAAGTAAACGGGCTGATATATTACACTATATGTGCCCCATAGTAAAACTTCTTAACCAGATTACATTTATGTTTTTGAATTTTAATTTGGGGTGACTTTTTGATGCCATTATAAGTCTGTAACTCTTAAGTGCATCTAAATGATTCTTTTATTTTCAACTAGCTGCATTGTTCGGTATGCAAGAGCGTGATATGTGTTATATAGATAATGGGACATTAATATTGGTATGCAATTTGTGTTTACACCCCTGCATGCTGTGCAGAAGTACACCAATCCATGCTGTGGTACAGGCAACACAAACTGTATATGATATCTTACTGCCTATCACTGTCCCAGATATCATCCTGGATTAATAACTCCTTCTCCTAGGCAGAACTCTGACAGATGGCCAATGAGTGACTCTTTACTGTGATCTGCATTGTGTAACAGGCATTTGAATCTAAGCAGCAAACTGGTACAGTACGAACATCTGATGGACTGGTGCCTTCATATGGGGTGTGGGGCTAACGAAGGAATAGTACAATTTCAAAACCTCAAAGAAGGTATGCTGATGGCACATACAAGATACAGCAGGCAAGGCATATTGGATGAGTACATGAGAATGTGCACAAGTATAACCAGGAGTTTTTGGAACTGTACACAAGCTTGTATAACAGCTTCTAGAATACATCCCTCCTCTCCACAAGTGTATTCCCTACCCGACCCTAGACAGTAGATGTTTCTGGAGAGCATTCTTTTCAGTACTGCAAAACCATGTATTCTGGAAAAAAAATGCCATTTAACAAAAGTTATAATCGTAAAACACGATAACTATACCAACTCTTCTTTAGTTTTAATTCTAGTAAACCTCACTGTACAGAATAAACCAATTAAAAAAAAACAGCGTGCTCTGCATACCTCTCAATCTCTTAGAGCAAGAAATCCGGACAAAACCACAAATAGTTGGGGGACAAAAGCCCAAAATAGGGACACTTTTTAAATGTTGCTTTTACAAACTTAGAAAGTTAATAGAATAACAGGTTTTGCATTAGCATGAATTTTCTGAAGGACATCAATTTTGAAAATCAAATGTCTGACATTTTCTGATTTCATTCCTCAATAACTTACCAGCAATTTGCCAGAAAACTACAATTTTATGAGAAATAAACCAAAAATATGAGTAAAAATCTGGACATCCATCAAAGATCTGGACAGTTGAGAGCTATGGTGCACTGGCATAAATGGAATATGTATAGCTATGTCTTGCGAATATGTATTCCGCTGATTTTATGCCAGCCTGTGAATTATGCTAAGGAACGATAGGGAGACTGACCGCATAGATTCGGCAGCATGAGGTGGTAGGCCTCCCTGACTTGGAATATATTCTCCCTCACTGATAGTCATAGAGTGGGATGAACAGACAGAGTTTCTCCATGGCAGTGAAGGACCCACTAAGTGACATGAAAAATTGGAGTAACGCTATAGGCCACAAACAAAGCAAAAAATGTAGGCCATAAGTGCATTGTAGGGACATATCAAAGTGTAGAAAAATAAATTTGGAGTATGTTTTTATTTAAATACCCAGCAGAAGGTATACGTTTTATTGTTACATCATGAAAACAGCTAGTTAAATTGTTAAAGTTGGACAGTGGCCAGCCATGGCACCAGTTTGTACACATATTTGGTTAACTGCAATTTTGAATACAGTTTTCTACTCATCCTTACCTGGATTGTCTGAGTTTCTCTAGCTGCACAATGACTTTCACTATATATCCACGTGGAACTAGTTTTATAAGAAACGTACAGAATTCTAGTAAAAAAAATACAATTCTATAAATATATAATTTTTGTGACATCAACTTACTAGATGCCACTGATATGTTATTACCAGATGCCACTGACATGTTATCCACCTAAAAGTATCTGCACTGAGCAACATAGAGCATGCTGTGTTTTTATCTCCAACCACGCTGGTAGAACTTGTACATACTGGAATCTGCACGCACTTAACAATTTTATTCTGCTACCTCTGTCCTTCTGCAAACCAATAGGGTATATAAGGCATCTATCCTCACCAAAATAAAACATTTCCCTGGAGTAATTGTTTAATAAGATAAACTGAACTATTTTATATGGAAAAGAGTATTAAAAGGTCAGAAATATGTTCATACATCTTATAAAGACACTTATCTAGCTCTGTACACCCAAGAATGACAAAGATTGGGTCTAACACTGCTGACCTACCTATCTTTGTGGGGATTAGCTATGTGAGCAATTATGGCAGGACAGTGACAGGAAATGGAAAAATTCTGAGCTATTGCAATGAAGGTTAAACAAAAATGTAAAGGCAGGATTTTCATTTAAATTATACTTATCAATTAGCTGAAATTATATCTTATCTGCATACTGTTATTAATCTGTAGTTGTTATGATATAATATATTCATAAAACGGTTTAAAGTTTAGTCTCTTATCTCTGTATCATGCCTTTAGCTTCACCCCCACCCCCTAATGATAATACATTTCAGCTTTTCTCATCTCATGTTCTGCATGCTTATTTTGTATTACCTGCTATATATTTCTGCAACAATTCTGGATGTAATTTAACAGATAGCATTAATACTGATGCTCTTACAAGAAGAACTGCATTCATATGCAAATCTCTGAGCTACAAGTGGTTCTCCTTTGATGTGACACTAACAGCAGTACTGCGCTGTCTTGTTCTCAGAACGGAATCCCTGCATGGAGTACAGTCATGGTGTCCTAACTGACTGCTGTTAGGAAGCTTTACAGAAACTGGTACCAGCTTTTTTTCAAGTGTGAAATGAAGTGTGCTGATTACCGTGAAAATGATAAAGGAGAACAGTAAACACATCTAGATAGCAGAACAGGATCATTTCCAATAATGTGATTCTGTTCTTCTATGCCTGAATACTCACTTTACATTGGAATATTTTCAGAGCTATTTAAGGTAGTTTGAGAATACCTGTAATCCTGAAGCTGCCATGTAGAGTAGTATGTTTACTAGCCACAGAGTTGTGCATTGACCTTTCATCACAAATGTCTAAACATGCATAATAAACACTGTTGCAGTAATTCAGAGATAGGAGGTTAAACTCATTTGAATTTGCAGAGTGATAAGCCTTCTCCATATATTCCCAACAGCCTGATTTGTTTTGTCCCGTCCAGCTTGAATTTATCACGTATGTTTCACATTGTTGCCAGTACCCCCCCCCCCCCAAAAAAAAAAGGTCTCCCTTCCCTGGCAGTTTAAATTCATTCTCTGACTCTACACCATTTTAAATAACTATGGGATCTCATGCCTTAAACATTCTGATAAAATGCTTTTCATTCTGTCTTTATAACTGAGTCTTTCTGTAGATCTGTAAATGTTACAGTTTCAAAGTACTGTGTTCTGTGCATGTGTATTCTTAGCAAAACATTGAAAAACATTGTACATTTCTCTTTTGCATTTGCATCTTTATCAAGTTTTCAGGTACTGCTTCAATAACTTCTAAAAATATTATAAACCCAGCACACACTTATGTAAACAGTGCTCTATGACTGAATTAATTCAGCAGTGCTTGAGGAACAGAAACACTTTTATTTTCATTGTACCAGTTTCTGAAAATGTGACTAAAATAACCAGTAGTCTCATTTTTGCCATTAACAGAATGAAAGACAGGCAGCATTTGTGAGTAATGTCATATTCACCATTAACAAAGTAAAAAACAGGCAGTATCTGTGTTGACAATTACCTTTGCTGCATCTAGCATGCAACATATGAACCCTGCAATCTGTTGCAAAAAAAAGTACCAATATATGAATGTTAATAGAACTATATCAAAATAAATTAAAATGTTGCCAGTGATACTATTGCTAAATGTTATGGAATCCAGTATGGCACAGTAAAAAAACTGCCTACACAGATGGCAGACTTTATTGAGCACCATGAAGGAAATAATTGTTGAATTTGGCACAACGTTTGCTGTCTAAGCTGAGGAAACATAAACCAGACTCAAGGCCTTACGCAAAAGCGAATAATGTTTAGGTCCACTGCAAAGCAGACCATGGCCTAGTCACTAGATGTGCAGCTAAAGCTGTGGCATTTAGGCATGAAGGCCAAATTCTAATCTTCAGGTAAGCATATGAAAGCTTGGCCTTCAGATAAGCAGGCTGGGCCATACATTTCTGGTGAGAAGAGCGTGTAATAATCCTCAGTTAGAAGGTAAAGTTCTAGTCCTCAGGGGAGCAGACCAGATGTAACTGATCTGGACTTCCCACACTACCAGTGCTGGAGCTCCCATCACCCAAGTCTCTGGGCCCACATGGCAGGTTCAGCTCAGAAGAGCCAGCAGGGCTGGCATCAGACCTGCTTACACATTCTTCCTCTAAGACCAAACAAAGCTCCTTTAGCTCCAGATTTTCCTTGATGAAGTCCTCCTGAAGCCTCTCTAGCTTAGCAAGTTTCTTTAGGTACCCCCCAAGATCCTCTCGCATTATTTTTGCTGCATGGTGTCCAAATAGTTGCCATTCTCTGGCCAATTTTTTTACCTTCAGTCTGTCATCATCCAAGAAACAACAGAGGTCTCTTAGCTCCTGGTTTTCCTCCTGTAGTTTGCGGTTCACCACTTTTAACTCTCTGATTTCCAGCAGGTGCTCCTGCAACTGTTTATTAACCTCTTTGATAAGTCTACCTCTCTGGATCAAGGTAGAGATTTTCTCAGACTCTTCCTTCCTCAGCTTCTTAACTAGGTCCTCTTTAGTGTAAGTCAATATTTCTTCATCAGACATCTTGGATAGGTCTCTGTCGAGCAGCTCACAATCCTCGGTCATTGTTTCTTATTTGTAAAAATACAGATACTGTTCCTCAGTGTTTCATTTTCAAGTGCTATAGCGTAATCACCCTAAAGACAGAACGGCTTATGTTTATGCTTTGGTATTTTGCAATGACGCTGTTCTATAGATGATCCCAAGTTTTGCAAAAATATATACATATATATGGTACTGTTTGTAATAAAACAGTAAAATATTACAGCGCTTTGCGCGATACGGAAGTTCTTCTGCAGAAAAGGGTGCAACACGCTGTAGACAATATATATGTATATATATATATATATGTATATATATACATAAATCAAGCAAACAAGATGTAATGCCAAACCTTAATATGACCCTTAGAATAAAGCGCGTTTTCTGTTCAGATTCCCGTGTCAGTTAATGTAAAATGCAGTATCAATGGAAAAAAATCCAGAAATCCACGCTTCTTAGTCAATATTTGCAATTGCGGTATCATCCATCAATCCAAAAGCCTGGCAGAAATCCACATTAATGAAAAGGATGATTAAACTGATCACCTCTGCCCAATAAATAACGCAAAATATTCCAGGAAAATTCCTTAGACCATACATTCGCGTCGTAAGGAAGGGACCTGCCCAAGTCAGCGCACGGAAGGCAGGTAGAGCGCTGACCGCGGCCGAGCCTCGGACGTAGAGAATGACGGTGCCCGTGGGTTTTGTAGCAGCGGCAGAGCAGGCGGACCAGGTCCGGGCGCGTGCGGGCATCCAGCTGGACTGCGAGCCTTGGCTGCAGGAACTGAGCGCCTGCCTCCAGGAAATAAGGCGAGAAGGGAAAAGCAGCCTGACGTCAGGATGTGCAAGAGCCTTGAAATAACAAAGCAGCCAGGATCAGTACATCCTTCCTGGCTGCAGCTAACAATGAGCTTGGTTCGGCGAGGGGGGGGTCTCCTTCCTGGTGGGCCACCGATACAGCGGCAGTTTTGTATCGTTTCTGTAAAACTTTCGATGCTTAACCTCAACCCTCTAGAATGCACACCAATGAAGGCAATATAAACCCACAAGAAATAACAGCAAGCTTTTTGCCGCACGTCCAGCACTTGCTCATCTCTCTTTGTGAATGGACACTAAAAAACGTGCAAGAGTCACAGTCATTAATAGACATACATAGTGAATACTTGAGGTGTGTGTGCGCGTGTGTGTGTGTGTGTGTGTGTGTGTGTATAATACATATATATATATATGTATGTATATATGTATATATATATATGTATATGTATATATATGTATATATATATATATGTATATATGTATATATATGTATATATATATATATATATATATATATATAAACTTTACATAGATATACATATAAACATGTGTATATGCATTTGTGCATATATATAAAACTGTAAGTGATATAGGAAATATATCTGGGTACACATTCTGATGACTTGACATAAAAATCTGTGTAATATAAGAAGCATCTCTGGGTACACATATTAGTGCAGAAAGGCTGTTGTGGATAAGGCTACAGGAAAAGGTGATGTTGCCTAGTTCTTATGCCTCTCAACCTATGGTAACAACATTACAGATTACTGAACATTCCTTCAGTAGTCCTAAGAGATATTCACTAAGTGCAGAACTTTCTTATTTTATACAGCAACAAGCCTGCAAATGCCAGACCATAAACGACTGCTAACAAGTCATTTTCTAAATTTTAACACAGATATATAGATATTAATGTATAGTTTTACTTTTACATCTAATAAAAACATAAGTTAATATTCTGGCAGAAGACAAAATCATGGCACTGCCAATGGTTCTGGAATATTTATTAGGGTTTACCATCTCCATTCTTGTAACAAAGAGACAAAGAGGGAGCTTTATCCATGTCAATCAGTGAAGTTACAGCATTATCTCAAATAATTTAACTACTTTTGTGCAAGCCCAGCACTAAAAAAGGTGTGCAGTTGGCACCCAGTCATGTTCCTACAAAAACAGTGAAAGCGATGCTGAAGTCTAAATAGTAAAGTATTTTTGTAGCACTAATTACCTTGCTGTGGTGACATAGGTGGTTCAGAGATGGATATGGTGATGCCTGATGCTTACCTGGGGAAGGGATAGTGATGAGCAGCTATGTTATCCCTCCAAGCTGGGCATCACAAAGGGTGAAATTAGAATAAAAAACTTCACCAAGGCAAACTATACCCTCCTAGATGAAGCTATAAATGCATTCCAAGCCCCACCCCAAGCTGAAAGTGGTAACTACACTAAACCTTACACTAAAGCCCTGTAGAATCACTTGCATAAGTGTATAAACTCAGTTGTACCAGACAGAATCAAAGCCAGAGCCCTAAGTAAAATCAAGCTGCCATGGTGGACTTCCAGCATCAACAAACTCTACAATAAATGCAAAATGTTGCTGTCCAAGAAAACAAAAGACGAGGACCTGACAATGGAAAAGCACCCTCCTCAGCCTTAAGAGGCAAATAAGACAACTTGTTAAATCATCCAAGAGCTCCTTTGAGAGAAACCTAGCAAGTACTGCCAATGTAACCATAAGGCCTTTTACAGCTATGTGTGAAACCTAAAGGGTAGGAACCAAGCATGTTCAGAACTGATGGCCAACGATATCACACACACTGACCCTACAGAGATAGTGAACCTGCTAGTGGATAGGTTTGGCAAAAATTTCACTCCCTTATCCCCTCCTTACTTACAACAAACCCTCCTGCAAACATCCCTCCCACCTTACATATCTGAAGAACAGTCTTCTAAATAGGCTAAAATATGAATTAACATCACCACTAAGCACCCTTTTTAATCACAGCCCAATCGCAGGGTTTCTTCCTGCGGAATGGAGAACAGCTATGGTTACTCCCCACCACAAAGGTGGCCTAGCAACAGACCCAGGGAAATTACAGACCCATAAGCCTGACCAGCCTCATCTGTAAGGCCATGGAATGTATCATTATGGGACCTCATAAATAAAGACATAGGTGACCTCTGGACCCTACCCAATTTGGCTTCATTAAGGGCAGATCCTGCCTGTTAAATCTGGTGGATTTCTTTGAAAGTGTGACCAAGGCTACTGATGAGAGCAAATTTGTGCACATAGCATACCTCAACTTGGCAAAGCCTTTCAACACAATCCCACATACAGGTATTACCAATAAACCTAGCAAACTGAATGTAAACCCCTTTGTTGTAAGATGGGTTGCCAGCTGGCTCACAAACTGGACACACACTATCAAAGTGGGTGACTCCACATCAGCCAGCAGACCTGTTACCAGCAGGGTGCTACAGGGATCATTGTTGGGCCCCCTACTTTTTGGTATATACTTCTCAGACGTTCAGGTCAAAACTAGGTTTTTAGATGGCTGCAAACTAGATGCAATCACTGAATCCCCAAATGATGTCAGTATACTCCAGGATGGTCTCACACAGACCAACAACTGGTGTATTTGTCACAGTCTCAGACTGAATCCAAAGAAATGCATCATCATTCCCTTCAGCACAAACAATGTCCCTTCACACTATCAAATCAATAACAACACCCAAAGTACCCATGAAGTGGTAAGGGACCAGTGATCACAGGCTTGACTGTGACTTTAACTTCAACCACCACATGTCTACCATTGTAAGGAAATCTTACCACATAGCTCGCTTGATTAGCAAAGGTATCACCTAGAAAGCAAAAGAAGTTATAACCCCCTGTATTCTGCACTTATCTAGCCATAACTGAGTATAATGCTCCATTCAATATGTACCTACTAAGCATTTACAGCAATTAGAGAGACCGCCTAATGCCACTCCCATAAAACAAATAATCCCAATTTGTAGTATCAAATTATTTTATTATATTAAAGAACAACACAGCACTCTCTTTCTCTTGCTTTTTGTACAAAATAATGTATTAATTCTGCCAGGACCACCCAGCTGTTAACAGACATCTGCTCTTGAAAAAAAAGTACCTACTTTACATCCAGCAGTCTCCCCTATTATTGGTCTGAACTTCACAGCTAGAAACTCCACAGGGATTTTAACATCTACATTCATCAGTCATGTAGGATGAAAATTTGCCATCTTCTCAGGTTTCCCTTACAATTTAGTATTTCCATGAAGCATGATTCACACTTTGATTTGGAGGTTCTCCTTACTTTATGCCCTTTTAGGAAATATCTTTAACATACTCTGCCTTTAATCTCACCACCTTGAAAAAAAAATAATTTGGGAACCCATCAAATGCTGCTGCTTCCCCTCCTCTTCAGATGATGTGTACCTTCAAGTATTTTAGGTATGTCAATGTCCCTGCTAAGTTCTTCCTTATACCCATCTCCCAAGTGCCTCACTACCCCACTCCTATCCTTCCTCACCTATTCATTCCGCCTCATCTCCCCTCTCAGACAGACCACGGTAATATTCCCTGAATACCTTTTACTTTTCTTTTGATGGCAGTACAGTCTTTCCTGTTATTTTTGCCACTTTATTATCCCAGTAAATGTAATAGCAGTAACATGAAAAAGAGCAAAAGCTACCCTTACCCAAAGTGCAGAAACCTAAATCCCTCTCAATATGTTAGATCTCTTTCAGTTCTGCCCACTTTTGTAAGTGTTCTGAGAAAAACGTAACACCCAAATCACTGCATGTACACATAAATATTCAACATTTTCCATACAGAAGCAGAATTTTCTGGACAGGAAGAAGCATGGCAACGTTTTACAGACCCTCACAAATGGCATCCTAATATTTATTTGTTTGTTTGTTTGTTTGTTTGCTTAGTTGCTTGTTTGTTTCCAATTCATTTGCTGGGATTGCCAAACTGAGCTCAGCTGCTGAAACAAGGTTTTACTTCATTGCGGACAGAAGTCAAAAGAAAGTTGAAACAATAATTTTGTGCAGTACATGAAGATGTAAACTATATAGCAAAGAAAAACGTGCAGATAAACAACTTAAGTAACAAGGTCGAAAATGATTATGTAATGCATTTAACATAGTGATAAACCTTATGTAACACATTCAAGCAACACAGTGATATTGGCAGGATGCATGCAAGCTGTTTTAATATTTTAAAGTATATTAGGTATGAGGAGAGATATGCTATCTCCTGTTTATCATGATTCTCAACGTCAGGCAGACAGTCTAACAGGCTCCATGTCATAGACATGATTAATGAGTTTGATCTTGTTAAGCACTCCCTTCTACTTATTGTCCTGCATTCAGCCAGCAGTAACAGCACCACATTCAGCAGGATTGAAAAATACCTAACAAACAGGTACGTCTGCATCAGGAGAATCTCCTTGCTCTCAGATTACTCGCCCTCAAACAAGTATTCTCAGAGTTTCTGTTCTTGACCCCCCCTTTTCTCAACTGACCCTCAACCAGCTCTGAGCAGATGTACCTCAACTATCTTTAGAACTATATACTGAAGATAGAGTTCTCTACAGATCCACTCCTTAAGCTGTAGTCATTAAGAAACAACTAGAACAAAACTCACCACCTGGCTTGAAAAAGAAATGCAATTCATTCTTAACCTAAAGAAAACCAAAGCAATGACATATGGTACAAAGGTGAAACTACTGTCAAACAACTGGCACATTCCTATCAAAGACTAACAACCTCTTGAAAGTATTAATACTTCAGATACCTTGGTATCTGGCTTAAACAGAAACTTGAATTTCACTTTCATGAATATCAAACAGAGGATAAAATAAATCACTTTTCCGGTCTCCAAAGAGGACAGCTGTTATTAGCAAAGGCATACTCCAACCACACCTTTACTACAGCCCCTCCCCCATTACATCTTTTTCCAAAAACTCTTCTTATTATCAGCTACCATCAGCAGGCACTGCCACTTTATTTTCCTAGCTCCATTACAGAACATCTCACCTCAGTCCAGTCTTATAGACAATTGGCTAGCGCCACGGCGCCACTACATGGGAATGATGTGCTATTTCCTCCATTCTCATTCATTTCAAGATTTGACTCATTCCCCATCACAGCTGGCTCGCTTTCAATTAGATGAACTCATTATCACTTCAGCATAATTTCCCTCATTTTACAAATCCTTTTAACAAACTCCATCACAACTTCTCCTTTCTTGCTCCCAAAACGTTGGAAATCTCTGCCACCTTCTGCCAAAAACATTAATGCCCACTCTGAATTCACGGCCTTCCCAAAATACATGTTATTAAAAGCCAAAAGCAAGTGGTTTCTCTGCCTTAATGCCTCTCCTATCTGCAGTGAAGTAAAACCTTCATTCAGCAGCTGATTACAAAGATCTTGTAAAGCTCATTTTTACTCTTTTCCTGTCCTTCCAAATTTTATAAACATCCTCTTCTGTGCTTTTCTCTACTTTGGAAATATCGTAAATATAATAGATCACAGTTTTTTGTGTTTATATATACGTGTGTGTAAGTTGATGCCAATATATATATATATATATATATATATATATATATATATATATATGGATCTAGTAGTACTTATCAAATCAACATTACATCAATATGGACGTCAACACACTAATGTCAAAAAAACAAAAGCCGGTATGCTTCTGTGCATGCACCGAGGTTACTTCTTGGAACATGCAGAGTTTAAAAAAAAATGTTTTTTATGAAGGAGCAAGCCTCCTTGCACCCCAGCACCCCCTATTATTTGTACATATTAACTCCAAGGTCACACAATTCCTGGAGAAAGAGCATATTAACCAATGCCGGAGATTGTCCATTATCACACAACTGTTAACCATCTGCATTGTCAGGCAAAGTGTGTCAACAATACAACAATACAGAGGTCAATTTTACCTACACTCGACCAATAATATGTAAATGATACATATATATATATATATATATATATATATATATATATATATATATATGTGTGTGTGTGTGTGTGTGTGTGTGTGTGTGTGTGTGTGTGTGTGTGTGTGTGTGTGTGTATATAGATACTGCACAAAATTATGTTAAGACTCCATTTATATTTGAGTATACATTTCCAAGCTGCCTCGGAAAATGTCCTGCTAAGTAAATTCAAAAAAATAAATAAATAAAAAACCTTCCATTCTTTTTAAAACTTGCACACTATGAGACTACTGTCTACTGTCTGCTTTCACTGTCACCCACTACATTGCACTTATACTTGCCATCTCATCCCCTCAACTTTATGTTACCCTGTCACTGTTTCATAGTGACTGTGGTACATGCACTACAGGCTCATTGTGGTAGAGAAAGACATCCACATTCAGCAGGCATGTTACAACCTTTAGCATAACCACTAAAGAAAGACTAGGGCCACAACTTTTGCACATGGCAGCAAAATGCTTACCAGATATATGAGATGTGGCAAAACCAAAAGGCATATTAAATGATAATAAAGAAAAACTAGAAATGCACTTTTAGCCAAAGAATGTGCAACTTGAGATATGTAAATTCAGAAGTGGTGTTCAGAAACAGAACAAGTCCACAAACTTCTGTTACATTAGTCTGAGTCTAGCAAGAGACTGTAACCTTTATGACACAGAAAAAGAGATAAAAACACAAATACTCAGGCATGCGGCTTAGTAAGAGTAAGGAGGACGACATCATCAGACACATAAAAGGCCCTTGGAGGAGGTTCTGTATTTTGCAATGTCCCTACATATGCAAAAAATAAATGCCAGTAATATGAAGGAATACAAAACAAGAACTATTAAGGTAGGTAGTTTGAAAATGGTGAACAATGATAAGAAGTAATGAACTATAAAAACAAAAGATGCATATTAGAACATAACCAGGAGGAAATAAGAATGAGGTCTGATGCCATGGAAGACATTAGTTACAATACCCATGTCAAGGTCTGTGTCCAGCAAAGGCTAAGATGTCTTCTATGTAGAAGAAGAAAGATATTTTGCTAGAGTATGCAAAGGTAACAACAGAAATGAAAAGCCTTAGTTGAAAGATAAATTGGGTTGCTTAAAAATGAAAGATAGGCAGAATGATAAGTCATACATTCATAACAAATGTGCGTGAACATAGCAAAAACAGGGACCCTGACAAAGATGAGTACACCTGCATGCACACAATAAATGAGAACAGAAAACACAAGGCTAGGCAATATAATGAACGCAGAGATGAGGATGCTGATAGATTCTGGGGCATCTGTTAGCTTTTTGTCAAGTCACATTTATAAAAATTGTTAAGCCACAGCCAGGGTTGCAGATGGACAATATAAGACTACATGCCTACACTTCAGAAGTGAGTCTCCTCATTTATGGATTGGTTTGAGGCAGAACCAAAGTGAATGACAAAGTAACGAAAGCTATTAAAATGTATTTGAAGAGTATGAAGGAGTTTTCAAATTGTTGGATGATGTAAGCTGAAATACATACGGCAGTCTTTTAGATGAACACAACAAACTGTTGTAAATAATTAGGCTGTTACAAAACTGTCAGGTCACTGCCTAGACTCTGATTTCATGTCATTAGCCCAGACATAGAGAATATCTTTTCACCTGAAAAAGAATGCAGAAAAAGGGATATAGAAGATGGAAAAAATAAACTTAACTGTAAAGATAACTGGTCTTATAACTTAGATTTTTAAACATAGTTACTTTCCAAAACCTAAATGGCCTGATGAAGTGAGAATATATAGTGACATGACAGCTGCCAGCTATGTAATATTAATAGAGATAAAAATCTTATACAAAGTGAACTCAGTAGGCCAATGGTTTTTAACAAACAGGTTTTAAGATCAGGTTGCCAGGTTCCATATGGTTGTACTACGTTCATTAAGCAGAAACACTGATGCCCTTTTAACACAAATAGGCCTGATGATATACAAAAAGTAGATATCTTGTATGATCTCTGTATCAGAAATATTACAGAATGTGGTAAAACAATTAATATAAGGAATTGAGAATGTAAAAAAAAATCTGCAGTGATGCTATAATAATATATGTAAAGAGAAAAAAGTGCATGATGAAACATTAAGAAGGAAGTGCAATTAGACTGAACAAATGGACCTCCTGAATGAGGAAATATGGATTTGGTAAAAGTGTATTTGAATTGTGTGGCTTCATATTCTTAGGCAAGCAAATGTTACCCAACCCTATAAAGAAAAGAAACCACAAAAATGACCGACCCATCATTCCAAAGAAAAAGATAAATACTTCAATCAACAGTATAAATAAAACATAATATTAAAAACTATTCAATTAAAGCCTATTCAATATAACAACAGTTCAGATTTTAGCACCTTTAAATGTGAATGTTGCAAACAATTTTCTTTCATTGATACTGATGAAAGCGCTCAAATTTTAGATACCATCAGACAGTGGAAAGTGCCAGGTAGATATAATTGTAAAACCGAGAAAATTGTATACCTGGCAAGATGCAATTCATACACTGCATTTTATATTGGGAAGACCAAGAATGCACTCAGTAAAATAATATACCAACACAACTATAGTATCATCAGACAAGATAGTAAGAGCACACTAGCAAGGCCTTCATTAATACGTGATAATTTTGTTAAATTTAAATTTTCTATTTTGGAAAAAATCAATTATATGACATATGGGGGGAATGGAAAACAATTTGTTATAGAAAGAATTGACCTGGCATTTGAGAATGGACACATCAAATTCACCAGGACTGAATGACACTATTTCTATTACTAGAGAATTAAAATGTAGAACTTCTAATTATTTTGCATAATTTGATATTGAGGAAGTTTTAGTCTATAATATTATCTTTTATTTATATTGTTGATGCAGGTGACTTAAAAAAAACTTCAGGTAATTAATGAAATGTGTGGATGGGATGTTACTTAAAGGCTTGTTTAATGGTTAATTCAGTTCTGATTAAGTCCCAGACATAACAGGGATGAAAGTGCTTAACTGAAGTTTTATGTTTTATTTCTTTCACAGTGTTTAACTAAAGTATTTATCTTTTTTCTTCGGAAAGATGGGTCAGTCATTTTTGTGGTTTCTTCAAGGTTTTTACGCCTGATTTGACTCATTTCCTAAAGGACTTATGTGAAAGAAAAGGCAATGTATGGCATATTCACACCTGCAAATGCAAAACTGGTAGGGCAGTTACTAAGTATGATAATTGCAACTTGAGTTTTTGCAAAAGGCTTGTATAATCACTGTGCTACTGAGACAGCTTATAAAAAAGTGTGCCATTTGAGTGATCTAAAAACATACCCTAGGACAGTGATGGCAAACCTATGACACACTTGTCAAAGATGACACACGCCACTACGTTTTGGGTGACATATCAATGATCACCAACACCTGAGTTGCCAAAGACATTGCTTTTGCATTCATTGCTCACGTTAAGTGCACTGAATTATTTTGGGTTTGGCGTGTCAAAAGCTCCTGGCACAAAAGGTTCATCATCACTGCCCTAGGACAATTAAATAAAGGCCTAAACTTGGAGGCAGTTATGTTCTACTTTTGCACACAGTACAGAACAGCAATGGATGATGCTGTTAGCACAGACACACACACACACACACACACACACACACACACACACACACACACACACAAACACACAAAAAACATTAACTACATCAAGAAATATAAACTAGTGCATTCCATGTTAAATTACAGTATCTGTAATAGTTGACAATGGCAAGTCTCTCAGAAACCTCACTCCTAAACTAGTTTATTCTGTGTTACTGAACGTAACCACCAACACATGACTATAATAAGTCTCAAAAAACCCACTCCTAAATTAGTACATTCCATGTTACTGAACATAACTAGCAATGCATGACTATGACAAGTCTCCAAAACCTGCCATTTCATTCAGTTTTAATGGTTATAACAAGCCATGGATGACACTGATAAGTGTATGAAACTTGATTCTAAACGAGTATATTCCATATTACATAACATCACCAACAGCGGGTGAGAGTGACAAGTGTTCAAAATCTTACACTAATACATTTCATGATACTTGACACATTATTTTTTAACAAAATATTTTAAACTGGAAGTAACTGTGTCTATGAACCTATGGTATTAACAAAAGAAATAATAAATAAATATGTTAATTAACAAATAATCATTTGTAAATATGCCTTCCATGAGAATTTCAGATCTTTAACAGAGTTCTGAATCTATGGAGCTGTCAATCTTAGCTGTTGAATTTCACAGTCATAGGTTGGGTCTCTCTTAAATCTGATTACCTGTTATTATAACAACTGAATAACAGAATATAATGTGAAAACAAAGTATCTGCCACAGCAAAAGTTCCAATAAAGCTCTGTTGTATTCGTAAAACCATAATTTTCTCTGCATTTAGTATCATACAAGCACACATAATGAAAGATGTACATTTCTGGGACTCATGAGACTCTAAATACAGTCTTAGGGGAGACCACTATGAATAATCATGACTTGTTTAATAGTCACATGATTATTCAAACCCAAAACACCTGAATTCTTAGGATGTTGTTACTCATACCAGTGATACTCCAAAGCTGAAGGGGCAATCCTCCTGCACCACCTAACATGAAGCTAAGCCAACATACCCTTGAACTCCTCCCATCTGTCTTTCTCTCTCTCTCTCTCAATCTATATATATATATATATATATATATATATATATATATATATATATATATACACACACACACATTATATATATATATATATATATATATATATATATATTATCATCATCATCTTCTTTCGGCTGTTCCGTTAGGGGTCGCCACAGCGGATCACCTGTTTCCATTTCTTCCTGTCCTCTGCATCTTGCTCTGTCACACCAACCACCTGCATGTCCTCTCTCACCACATCCATAAACCTTATCTTAGGCCTTCCTCTTTTCCTGTTACCTGGTAGCTTCATCCTTAACATCTTTTTCCCAATATACTCAGCATCCCTCCTCAGCACATGTCCAAACCAACGTAATCTAGCCTCTCTGGCTTTGTCTCCAAACCTTCCAACCTGGGCTGACCCTCTAATATACTTATTCGTAATCCTGTCCACCCTCGTCACACCCAGTGCAAATCCTAACATCTTTAACTCTGCCACATCCAACTCAAACTCCTGCCTTTTTGTCAATGCCACTGTCTCCAACCCATATAACATAGCTGGTCTCACTACCCTCTTGTAGACCTTCCCTTTCACTCTTACAGGTACTCATCTGTCACAAATCACTCCTGACACTCTTCTCCACCCACTCCATCCTGCCTGTACTTTCTTCTTCACCTCTCTTCCACACTCACTGTTACTCTGATCTATTGACCCCAAGTATTTAAACTCATCCACCTTCCCCACCTCTACTCCTTGCATCCTCACCATTCCTCTATCCTCCCTCTCATTCACACACATATATTCTGTCTTAGTCCTGCTGACCTTCATTCCTCTTCTCTCTAGAGCATACATTATCTCTCCAGGGTCTCCTCCACCTGTTCCCTACTCTCACTACAGATCACAATGTCATCTGCAAACATCATAGTCTACGGGGACTCCTGTCTGATCTTTTCTGTCAACCTGTCGATCACCATTGAAAATAAGAAAGGGCTCAGAGCTGATCCTTGATGTAACCCCACCTCCACCTTAAATGCATCCGTCACTCTCACCACAGACCTCACCACTGTCACACTACCCTCGTACATATCCTGTACCACTCTTACATACTTCTCTGACACTCCTGACTTCCTCATACAATACTACAACTCCTCTCTAGGCACCCTGTCATATGCTTTCTCCAAGTCTACAAAAACACAATGCAACTCCTTTTGACGTTCTCTGTACTTCTCCATCAACACTCTCAGAGCAAACATCGCATCTGTAGTGCTCTTTCCCGGCATGAAACTATACTGCTGATCACTAATCATCACGTCCCTTCTTAACCTAGCTTCCACTACTCTTTCCCATAACTTCATTCTGTTACTGATCAGTTTAATTCCTCTGTAGTTACTACAGCTCTGCACATCACCCTTATTCTTAAAAATCAGTACCAAAACACTTTTTCTGAACCTTCTCTCCCTCTCATTCTCTTCATTCATCAACCCCTCAAAGTACTCTTTCCGTCTCCTCAACACACTCTCCTCGCTTGTGAGTATGTTTCCCTCATTATCCTTTATCACCTTTACCTGCTGCACATCTTTCCTAGCTCGGTCCCTCTGTCTAGCCAATCGGTACAGGTCCTTTTCTTCCTCCTTAGTGTCCAACCTTTCATACAACTCTTCATATGCCTTATCCTTAGCCTTCGCCACCTCTCTCTTTGCCATGCACCTCATCTCCTTATACTCCTGTCTACTTTCTTCATCTCTCTGACAATCCCACTTCTTTGCCAACCTCTTTGTCTGTATACTCTCCTGTACTTCCACATTCCACCACCATGTCTCCTTGTCATCCTTCCTCTGTCCAGATATGATACCAAGCACCTTTCTAGCCGTCTCCCTTACTAGCTCTTCTGTAGTTACCCAGCTATTTGGTAACTCTTCACTGCCACCCAGTGTCTGTCTTAACTCATTTCTGAACTCCACCTCACAATTACCCTTTTTCAATTTCCACCATTTGATCCTTGGTGCTGCCCTCACACTCCTCCTCCTCTTCTTGATCACCAACGTTATCCTACAAACCACCATCCTATGCTGCCTAACTACACTTTCACCGGTCACCACTTTGCAGTCCCCAACTTCCTTTAAACTGGCCCTCCTAGATAAGATATAATCCACCTGTGTGCGTCTTCCTCCACTCTTGTATGTCACCCTATCCTCCTCCCTCTTGTTAAAATATATATTCACCACAGCCATGTCCATCCTTTTCGCAAAATCCACTAGCATCTGACCTTCTGCATTCCTTTGTTTAACACCATACCTACCCATCACTTCCTCATCCCCTCTGTTCCCTTCACCAGCATGCACATTGAAATCTGCTCCAATCACCAATCTCTCACCCTTGGGTACAGTCATCACCACTTCATCCAATTCACTCCAAAAGTTTTCTTTCTCATCCATTGCACACCCAACTTGTGGAGCATATGCACTAACAACATTCATCATTACACCATCAATTTCCAGCTTCATAAACATCACTCTAACTGACACTCTTTTCACCTCCAAAACACTCTTAGCATACTGTTCTTCAGAATAACTCCTACGCCATTTCTCTTCCCATCCACACCATGATAAAACAATTTGAACCCACCTCTGATACACCTAGCCTTACGCCTCTTCCATCTGGTCTCTTGCACACACAATATACCAACCTTCCTTCTGTCCATCATATCATATATGATGATGATGATGATGATGATGATGATGATATATATATATATATATATATATATATATATATATATATATATATATATGTGTGTGTGTGTGTGTGTGTGTGTGTGTGTGTGTGTGTGTGTGTGTGTAAGACATGAAGGTAATCAAATGGTGTTTTGGTCAACATCTGTTTAGCTGACAAAATTTGGTTGACTAAGCAGATGGTCAGTAGGTGTGCAAGACTGCACATTTCTCAGAGTTGAGGAATATGCCCTTTCCCTAATACTGTACAGTCTCAGAGTTAGTGCATATATAATTAGCGGTGGTGGTGGGGGGGGGGGGTTGTATCTTTTTTGTGCTTTAATTTTGCATGTACCAAAGTTATTACTATTGTCTGCAGACAGTGTTGTTTTCTTAGCTGTAGGTAGTTGTGATTGCTAATGTACACTGCAGGAATTCAATGTACACTACTGAATGTAAAGCAGTTGTAAAAATCATCATATTCAAATCAGAGGTCATTGTTCTCTCCCTGAAAAGATTGGATGCTCACTTATATCCTATAATAATAGCTGGGGCTTGGTATAATGGTTAAGGTTTTAACCTCACAGACACAAGATACAGGGTTTGATTCTCACATTTTGACCTCCTCCACTAAGAGACTGGTCACCTCAGGGCTTCATGCTTGGACTGCTCCTATTTGACCTCTAATTCTTGAACTTGAAGGCTAATGTTATGGACCTTTGGCTGACCAAGTTCACAGATGACTGCAAACTGGGAGCTATTATAGATTGTCCCCATGACATAACCATCTTACTAGAGGATCTAACACAGACAAATGACTGGTGCCAGAGACATGGACTAAAATTAATTGCCAAGAAATGCATTATAGTGCCTTTTGTGAAAACTGATGCCCAGGCTAATTACTCCATCAATAAGATACCCCTAAGCATTGTCCCAGTAGTCAGGGATCCGGAAACATATGTAGACAGTAATCTGGCCTTTGACAAACATATGGCCAAGGTACTAAGAAAATCATTCTATGTCACCCAACTTATATGTAAGGGCATGGCATCCAGGTTGAAGGAAATCATAATGCCTCTTTATTTAGCCCTTGTTAGACCCATCATCAAGTATAATGCCCCCTTTTACATGTACCTGACCAGAATTATGCAACAGTTGGAACACCTACAAAGTTTCCTTACCAGGAGAATCCAGGGTATAAACACATTCAACTATACAGATCACCTTAAATCCTTGTCTCTGTGCTCATTCTCCTACAAGTTACTGAGGGACAATCTAGGACTAGCATACAAGGCATCCTCGATCTAGCTCTAATAGATCCGTTGCACATCTGCAAAATGTACAACATGAGAACCACTAGATCCAAGAATTTAAATGTTTCTTATGTCATAAATATGACGTGTGGCAAGACAGATATGTGTCTCAGAAGATCCCCATGCTCTGAAACATGCTCCCCATCCACGTGAAGCAGAGTCCATCCCTAACCCTACTGAAGTGTAACCTTGATCAATGGATGGGAAATCCAAAATTCACTCCAGGTCTGGCTTCCGTGTCTCTGATAGATGGAGGCAGACAGTAACGCACAAACAAACATAACGTCTAGAAACTTCCTAACTAACCTACCCCCTCCTTATAAACACCCATGATACATAGGATCACAATTGGATTGGGTTGCACGGCTAGGCTCATAAAGACTCCTGGTGGCCATTAGCCTAGTTTATACCTATGAACCTATGAACAAGTAGCGAATGAAGAAATCAAACCTAGAATAATAAGATAAAGCTTGTTAGCCTTAACTCTCTGTGCTTCTAGACTTGACATGATGTTTTTCATTTTAAGTATTCTGTGCATACTCTTTAACTCTTCCATCTGTGTGACCCTCCCCATCTTATGAACTGTAGCACTGCTGCTGTGCTGTTCCATCACCAAAAGGTTATTTCCAGACATTGAATGCAAAACCTCTTCACAGCGGCAGAATTACTCTTTGCAATGGAAAGGTGTGATAACACTCCCTTTGCTAAACAAGTGGTACCATAATATGAGAAAGTTAAACATAATTTGGAAACAAGTATTTACAACTGTCAAACATATAGAGTATAGCAAACATTTTTTATTGTAGCTGCTAAACTAGACACTGGAACCAGCTTTCCCATCTGAAGTTCAAATTTATTTATAAGAAAGTTCAGCAAAAAGGAAAACTGCACTTTACACAGGAAATTTGCAGTACTTAAGTCAGTTCTGGTAAATATTTGTACTCTAAAAGCTTTGCACACTTCAAGACAGCTCTTCAAGATGTACACAGTGCTGATTTACAATCAGATTCAGTATTCCCGTCATACATGGTTCTGACAAAATAGCTGGCTAAAATAAATGAAAAGTACATGCCAGAGACCTCACAAGACAGAACTAGGCTCCAGTAGGCTTCTTCTTTATTTTTCCCCTGGACCTCACAAGCAAGTAACTTGAACTACCTTCTGCTTCTAGTTCCTTAGAGGCGGGGAGAAATCCAAATGGCATCTCCTTTAAAGAGTATTGGCTCCTTTTCCAAAAAGGAACACCCACTGGATAGCCATCCTTCATGTGTATGTACTCCTATCCGAGTCCTACCAGACCTTCCTCATACTGAAATGCTATGAATCTGTGAAATAGTAGGATATTGGTTCTTAAAAAGGCCTGTTTGTGTCTGTCTACATTAACTTTTACCTGCCTGCCTGTTTATGAGCTAGCACTTTTAAAGGGACCAGCCACCACTGTGCTACAATAGGTACATATATTTTCATAAATTATATACTAAAATGTTTAGCAGTTTGTAGCATTGTGATGTAAACCTACTAAAAATACCTTCTTGGTACTTACGTATTATTGCAACCAGATTTCCGCGGTTGCAAAAATCGCCTCGTTCACTACAAAGGACTACATAAAACACTGTAAGGTGTTATTCCATGTCCTTACTGGTGACTAACAAGTCAGGCTTACCTTCAGGAACAGAAATTATTGATAAAGGCATCTTCCTTTTTTGAGTGCATTACAGACACACGCTTGAATTGTCATGGATGCTCTGTGACTGAAGGTAAGCCCCTTAAAATGTTACATGGTGTGTTGCTTTAACAGTACAGGCTGTTTTTTGGACTGGCATGTTCGGACAAAACCAGATAGTACTTCATTGATTATTGATGTCAGTACTGCTGCAATGATGTTGATTGCTCTTTGTATGTTTCTCTGTTTGTCTGTGCTGTGAATTTCTCAGCAAGTACAGTTACTCCTGCTTCTAAACAAACTTATTTTCTGGGAAAGCTGCATGTCACGGTACATATTTCTGAAAGTAAGCTAAACAGAGTGGTTTACCACTCACATTAAAATAATGGCACAGCTGTGATGGGGAAATGTAATTATTACCGTTATTTGACTGCATTTGCTGGCAGGAAAAAGGGAATATTCAGCAGCTGTAGTTGCAATAAGCGGCATGCTGTCAGTACACTGCATAAACAAACAGCAACACTAGGTTTTCTACATTTTATTGATAACAGTCCAGAAAACAGCATGTACTGTTAAAGAAAACACACCATGTTACATTTTACAATCATAATGTAACATATTTCAGGATCAGGAACCAACCGGTATTCCCGTGAAAAATCTGGTTGCGATAATACGTAAGTACCAATTCTTTATACAGCATCATGAATGTAACAGCATTCATTTTAAATATTCAGATTGAAATGTATTTTTACTAGCTCAAAGTCAGGTGTAGAATTTCATAGGGGACAATTTTCTATCAAAACATAACATCAACGGAATCTTTCTGTTACTTAAACTGATTAATTTAAACATATGTATATAAAAATACAGATGCCTTTTATAAGCAGAAGGTTGCATGAATGTTACAATATTATTGCTCACCCAGTGGTTATTATAGCAATAACCCACGCCTGGGTGTGGGTAATGCTAAATTTACCCACGGTTGGCGTGGTTTGGTCCCGGTAGCCCGGACCAAACAAAGCCAACCGTGGGTAAATTTAGCATTACCCACCAGAAGTGGGTTATTGCTATTATAATCATGACATTATTTAAGAAAAGAAACTGTTACTTTTCTTAAATAATGGCATAGTATAATGCCTGTTTACTGCCCTTCCGCAGATGTCTGGCATCGCGGCAGTTCTGATGTACCGGCGCCACGCGGTACATCAGAGCTGTGGGCAAAAACGAAATCAAGATCTCCGTTGCTTTTAATGCTATGTTAAATGAGTTTAACATGGCGAGACAGTTTTAAATAAGCAACGGACATCTCCGTTGCTTATTTTAAACTGTCTCGCTATGTTAAACTCATTTAACATAGCGAGACACAAAGCTGCGGAGATCTTGCTTTCTCCGTTGCTTTTTAAACACTGTCTCGCTATGTTAAATGGGTTTAACATAGCGAGACAGCTTTAAAATAAGCAACGGAGATCTCCGTTGCTTATTTTAACTGTCTCGCTATGTTAAACCCATTTAACATAGCAGACAGTGTTTTAAAACGAAGTTATACTAAGGGAAAAGTCCGGGACGGACCTTTTCCATTAGTATAACTCAATTTACAACGGGCACGCTGGCCAATCAGCGTGCACGTTTCGGGGGGGTCATGGTATAATAGGCACTAATCCTTCAGGACAAAGTTTCACAAGTTTTATATAATAATACCCTCAAAATTTACTGCTTAGATAGATAGATAGATAGATAGATAGATAGATAGATAGATAGATATGTGAAAGTCTGTTGTTAGATACATGAGACATTTTAAGCTGTAGGATTAGGGAACATGTTTTTGTAGTGAGTGATGAATCTACAGGTAACAAAATATGTCCATTAACCCATTATTTTGTATCTAACATTATTCATTCATTCATTCATTCCCTGGTTACCTGTTTAATACACTTCAGGGACAAGGGGAACCAGAAGCTGATCCCAGCACTTACTACATGCAATGTAGAAGAACTAATCCTGAATGGGATACCACCCTGCTGCATCATAAAACATTTGTCACCATTTTACTAATGTCATCGAGTGTTTCTCATCACTTTGTGAATGCCATCAACAGCCTGATCTAATTATAACTAAATATCCCATTACAGAAATTAAAGTAACACAAGTATAGTACTATAAAACATGCAGTAGACTATCCTAAACGTTAAAGCATTAAAAAAATAAAAGCCAAGCACAATAACATTATTAAAACTTATAAGGATTACCTAAAACTACACATACAAAGTATGATTTCTACAAATCCCCCTCATAAAACCATAAAGCACATGTTTTTTACATATTAGTCTATTACTTAACATACATAAATACAAAGAAAGAAAGTAAATCTGATGACTTGCTGATATAACACATCCTCTCTTTTTCTCCAAATCAGCGCCTGCTCTGCAGTCATTTTAGCAGGGGCTTTTTTTTTGCCTTGGTTTTTTTTCCCCCCCCTTTTTTTTGGTTTTTAAAACCACAATTCAACATGCGTTTTCGTCCTGCTGTATAGTATGAGTTTCTTCATTGTGATAGGATGTTTCGAAATAATTAAGTATGGTCAATGGATAATTTATAGAGGTAGATTGATTTTAATTAGTATAAAAAGGTTGTAAGTAATTAAAGTGTTGTCTGATGAAGTCCTATACAGCAGGACGAAAACGCATGTTGAATTGTGGTTTTAAAAGCGTTAACAACAGTTATTGGTGTCCTTTTCGTTGGTCTGTTTTTATGAGTTAGTGAATAAACTGCTTGGACGGAGTTTCAACGTTTTCTGGCACTGATTTTTACTTTACTAGTCATTGGAAGTGCTGGTTCCTGTTTTGGTGTTTATCATTTCCTAAAGGACTTATGTAAAAGAAAAGGCAATGTATGGCACATTCACACCTGCAAATGCAAAACTGGTAGGGCAGTTACTAAGTATGATAATTGCAACTTGAGTTTTTGCAAAAGGCTTGTATAATCACTGTGCTACTGAGACAGCTTATAAAAAAGTGTGCCATTTGAGTGATCTAAAAACACACCCTAGGACAGTGATGGCAAACCTATGACACACTTGTCAAAGATGACACACGCCACTACGTTTTGGGTGACATATCAATGATCACCAACACCTGAGTTGCCAAAGACATTGCTTTTGCATTCATTGCTCACGTTAAGTGCACTGAATTATTTTGGGTTTGGCGTGTCAAAAGCTCCTGGCACAAAAGGTTCATCATCACTGCCCTAGGACAATTAAATAAAGGCCTAAACTTGGAGGCAGTTATGTTCTACTTTTGCACACAGTACAGAACAGCAATGGATGATGCTGTTAGCACAGACACACACACACACACACACACACACACACACACACACACACACACACACACACACACACACACACAAAAAACATTAACTACATCAAGAAATATAAACTAGTGCATTCCATGTTAAATTACAGTATCTGTAATAGTTGACAATGGCAAGTCTCTCAGAAACCTCACTCCTAAACTAGTTTATTCTGTGTTACTGAACGTAACCACCAACACATGACTATAATAAGTCTCAAAAAACCCACTCCTAAATTAGTACATTCCATGTTACTGAACATAACTAGCAATGCATGACTATGACAAGTCTCCAAAACCTGCCATTTCATTCAGTTTTAATGGTTATAACAAGCCATGGATGACACTGATAAGTGTATGAAACTTGATTCTAAACGAGTATATTCCATATTACATAACATCACCAACAGCGGGTGAGAGTGACAAGTGTTCAAAATCTTACACTAATACATTTCATGATACTTGACACATTATTTTTTAACAAAGTATTTTAAACTGGAAGTAACTGTGTCTATGAACCTATGGTATTAACAAAAGAAATAATAAATAAATATGTTAATTAACAAATAATCATTTGTAAATATGCCTTCCATGAGAATTTCAGATCTTTAACAGAGTTCTGAATCTATGGAGCTGTCAATCTTAGCTGTTGAATTTCACAGTCATAGGGTGGGTCTCTCTTAAATCTGATTACCTGTTATTATAACAACTGAATAACAGAATATAATGTGAAAACAAAGTATCTGCCACAGCAAAAGTTCCAGTAAAGCTCTGTTGTATTCGTAAAACCATAATTTTCTCTGCATTTAGTATCATACAAGCACACATAATGAAAGATGTACATTTCTGGGACTCATGAGACTCTAAATACAGTCTTAGGGGAGACCACTATGAATAATCATGACTTGTTTAATAGTCACATGATTATTCAAACCCAAAACACCTGAATTCTTAGGATGTTGTTACTCATACCAGTGATACCCCAAAGCTGAAGGGGCAATCCTCCTGCACCACCTAACATGAAGCTAAGCCAACATACCCTTGAACTCCTCCCATCTGTCTTTCTCTCTCTCTCTCTCTCAATCTATATATATATATATATATATATATATATATATACACACACACACATTATATATATATATATATATATATATATATATATTATCATCATCATCTTCTTTTGGCTGTTCCCGTTAGGGGTCGCCACAGCGGATCACCTGTTTCCATTTCTTCCTGTCCTCTGCATCTTGCTCTGTCACACCAACCACCTGCATGTCCTCTCTCACCACATCCATAAACCTTATCTTAGGCCTTCCTCTTTTCCTGTTACCTGGTAGCTTCATCCTTAACATCTTTTTCCCAATATACTCAGCATCCCTCCTCAGCACATGTCCAAACCAACGTAATCTAGCCTCTCTGGCTTTGTCTCCAAACCTTCCAACCTGGGCTGACCCTCTAATATACTTATTCGTAATCCTGTCCACCCTCGTCACACCCAGTGCAAATCCTAACATCTTTAACTCTGCCACATCCAACTCAAACTCCTGCCTTTTTGTCAATGCCACTGTCTCCAACCCATATAACATAGCTGGTCTCACTACCCTCTTGTAGACCTTCCTTTCACTCTTACAGGTACTCATCTGTCACAAATCACTCCTGACACTCTTCTCCACCCACTCCATCCTGCCTGTACTTTCTTCTTCACCTCTCTTCCACACTCACTGTTACTCTGATCTATTGACCCCAAGTATTTAAACTCATCCACCTTCCCCACCTCTACTCCTTGCATCCTCACCATTCCTCTATCCTCCCTCTCATTCACACACATATATTCTGTCTTAGTCCTGCTGACCTTCATTCCTCTTCTCTCTAGAGCATACATTATCTCTCCAGGGTCTCCTCCACCTGTTCCCTACTCTCACTACAGATCACAATGTCATCTGCAAACATCATAGTCTACGGGGACTCCTGTCTGATCTTTTCTGTCAACCTGTCGATCACCATTGAAAATAAGAAAGGGCTCAGAGCTGATCCTTGATGTAACCCCACCTCCACCTTAAATGCATCCGTCACTCTCACCACAGACCTCACCACTGTCACACTACCCTCGTACATATCCTGTACCACTCTTACATACTTCTCTGACACTCCTGACTTCCTCATACAATACTACAACTCCTCTCTAGGCACCCTGTCATATGCTTTCTCCAAGTCTACAAAAACACAATGCAACTCCTTCTGACATTCTCTGTACTTCTCCATCAACACTCTCAGAGCAAACATCGCATCTGTAGTGCTCTTTCCCGGCATGAAACTATACTGCTGATCACTAATCATCACGTCCCTTCTTAACCTAGCTTCCACTACTCTTTCCCATAACTTCATTCTGTTACTGATCAGTTTAATTCCTCTGTAGTTACTACAGCTCTGCACATCACCCTTATTCTTAAAAATCAGTACCAAAACACTTTTTCTCAACCTTCTCTCCCTCTCATTCTCTTCATTCATCAACCCCTCAAAGTACTCTTTCCATCTCCTCAACACACTCTCCTCGCTTGTGAGTATGTTTCCCTCATTATCCTTTATCACCTTTACCTGCTGCACATCTTTCCTAGCTCGGTCCCTCTGTCTAGCCAATCGGTACAGGTCCTTTTCTTCCTCCTTAGTGTCCAACCTTTCATACAACTCTTCATATGCCTTATCCTTAGCCTTCGCCACCTCTCTCTTTGCCATGCACCTCATCTCCTTATACTCCTGTCTACTTTCTTCATCTCTCTGACAATCCCACTTCTTTTGCCAACCTCTTTGTCTGTATACTCTCCTGTACTTCCACATTCCACCACCATGTCTCCTTGTCATCCTTCCTCTGTCCAGATATGATACCAAGCACCTTTCTAGCCGTCTCCCTTACTAGCTCTTCTATAGTTACCCAGCTATTTGGTAACTCTTCACTGCCACCCAGTGTCTGTCTTAACTCATTTCTGAACTCCACCTCACAATTACCCTTTTTCAATTTCCACCATTTGATCCTTGGTGCTGCCCTCACACTCCTCCTCCTCTTCTTGATCACCAACGTTATCCTACAAACCACCATCCTATGCTGCCTAACTACACTTTCACCGGTCACCACTTTACAGTCCCCAACTTCCTTCAAACTGGCCCTCCTAGATAAGATATAATCCACCTGTGTGCGTCTTCCTCCACTCTTGTATGTCACCCTATCCTCCTCCCTCTTGTTAAAATATGTATTCACCACAGCCATGTCCATCCTTTTCGCAAAATCCACTAGCATCTGACCTTCTGCATTCCTTTGTTTAACACCATACCTACCCATCACTTCCTCATCCCCTCTGTTCCCTTCACCAACATGCACATTGAAATCTGCCCCAATCACCAATCTCTCACCCTTGGGTACAGTCATCACCACTTCATCCAATTCACTCCAAAAGTTTTCTTTCTCATCCATTGCACACCCAACTTGTGGAGCATATGCACTAACAACATTCATCATTACACCATCAATTTCCAGCTTCATAAACATCACTCTAACTGACACTCTTTTCACCTCCAAAACACTCTTAGCATACTGTTCTTCAGAATAACTCCTACGCCATTTCTCTTCCCATCCACACCATGATAAAACAATTTGAACCCACCTCTGATACACCTAGCCTTACGCCTCTTCCATCTGGTCTCTTGCACACACAATATACCAACCTTCCTTCTGTCCATCATATCATATATGATGATGATGATGATGATATATATATATATATATATATATATATATATATATATATATATATATATATATATATATGTGTGTGTGTGTGTGTGTGTGTGTGTGTGTGTGTGTGAGACATGAAGGTAATCAAATGGTGTTTTGGTCAACATCTGTTTAGCTGACAAAATTTGGTTGACTAAGCAGATGGTCAGTAGGTGTGCAAGACTGCACATTTCTCAGAGTTGGGGAATATGCCCTTTCCCTAATACTGTACAGCCTCAGAGTTAGTGCATATATAATTAGCGGTGGTGGTGGGGGGGGGGGGTTGTATCTTTTTTGTGCTTTAATTTTGCATGTACCAAAGTTATTACTATTGTCTGCAGACAGTGTTGTGTTCTTAGCTGTAGGTAGTTGTGATTGCTAATGTACACTGCAGGAATTCAATGTACACTACTGAATGTAAAGCAGTTGTAAAAATCATCATATTCAAATCAGAGGTCATTGTTCTCTCCCTGAAAAGATTGGATGCTCACTTATATCCTATAATAATAGCTGGGACTTGGTATAATGGTTAAGGTTTTAACCTCACAGACACAAGATACAGGGTTTGATTCTCACATTTTGACCTCCTCCACTAAGAGACTGGTCACCTCAGGGCTTCATGCTTGGACTGCTCCTATTTGACCTCTAATTCTTGAACTTGAAGGCTAATGTTATGGACCTTTGGCTGACCAAGTTCACAGATGACTGCAAACTGGGAGCTATTATAGATTGTCCCCATGACATAACCATCTTACTAGAGGATCTAACACAGACAAATGACTGATGCCAGAGACATGGACTAAAATTAATTGCCAAGAAATGAATTATAGTGCCTTTTGTGAAAACTGATGCCCAGGCTAATTACTCCATCAATAAGATACCCCTAAGCATTGTCCCAGTAGTCAGGGATCCGGAAACATATGTAGACAGTAATCTGGCCTTTGACAAACATATGGCCAAGGTACTAAGAAAATCATTCTATGTCACCCAACTTATATGTAAGGGCATGGCATCCAGGTTGAAGGAAATCATAATGCCTCTTTATTTAGCCCTTGTTAGACCCATCATCAAGTATAATGCCCCCTTTTACATGTACCTGACCAGAATTATGCAACAGTTGGAACACCTACAAAGTTTCCTTACCAGGAGAATCCAGGGTATGAACACATTCAACTATACAGATCACCTTAAATCCTTGTCTCTATGCTCATTCTCCTACAAGTTACTGAGGGACAATCTAGGACTAGCATACAAGGCATCCTCGATCTAGCTCTAATAGATCCGTTGCACATCTGCAAAATGTACAACATGAGAACCACTAGATCCAAGAATTTAAATGTTTCTTATGTCATAAATATGACGTGTGGCAAGACAGATATGTGTCTCAGAAGATCCCCATGCTCTGAAACATGCTCCCCATCCATTTGAAGCAGAGTCCATCCCTAACCCTATTGAAGTGTAACCTTGATCAATGGATGGAAATCCAAAATTCACTCCAGGTCTGGCTTCCGTGTCTCTGATAGATGGAGGCAGACAGTAACGCACAAACAAACATAACGTCTAGAAACTTCCTAACTAACCTACCCCCTCCTTATAAACACCCATGATACATAGGATCACAATTGGATTGGGTTGCACGGCTAGGCTCATAAAGACTCCTGGTGGCCATTAGCCTAGTTTATACCTATGAACCTATGAACAAGTAGCGAATGAAGAAATCAAACCTAGAATAATAAGATAAAGCTTGTTAGCCTTAACTCTCTGTGCTTCTAGACTTGACATGATGTTTTTCATTTTAAGTATTCTGTGCATACTCTTTAACTCTTCCATCTGTGTGACCCTCCCCATCTTATGAACTGTAGCACTGCTGCTGTGCTGTTCCATCACCAAAAGGTTATTTCCAGACATTGAATGCAAAACCTCTTCACAGCGGCAGAATTACTCTTTGCAATGGAAAGGTGTGATAACACTCCCTTTGCTAAACAAGTGGTACCATAATATGAGAAAGTTAAACATAATTTGGAAACAAGTATTTACAACTGTCAAACATATAGAGTATAGCAAACATTTTTTATTGTAGCTGCTAAACTAGACACTGGAACCAGCTTTCCCATCTGAAGTTCAAATTTATTTATAAGAAAGTTCAGCAAAAAGGAAAACTGCACTTTACACAGGAAATTTGCAGTACTTAAGTCAGTTCTGGTAAATGTTTGTACTCTAAAAGCTTTGCACACTTCAAGACAGCTCTTCAAGATGTACACAGTGCTGATTTACAATCAGATTCAGTATTCCCGTCATACATGGTTCTGACAAAATAGCTGGCTAAAATAAATGAACAGTACATGCCAGAGACCTCACAAGACAGAACTAGGCTCCAGTAGGCTTCTTCTTTATTTTTCCCCTGGACCTCACAAGCAAGTAACTTGAACTACCTTCTGCTTCTAGTTCCTTAGAGGCGGGGAGAAATCCAAATGGCATCTCCTTTAAAGAGTATTGGCTCCTTTTCCAAAAAGGAACACCCACTGGATAGCCATCCTTCATGTGTATGTACTCCTATCCGAGTCCTACCAGACCTTCCTCATACTGAAATGCTATGAATCTGTGAAATAGTAGGATATTGGTTCTTAAAAAGGCCTGTTTGTGTCTGTCTACATTAACTTTTACCTGCCTGCCTGTTTCTGAGCTAGCACTTTTAAAGGGACCAGCCACCACTGTGCTACAATAGGTACATATATTTTCATAAATTATATACTAAAATGTTTCGCAGTTTGTAGCATTGTGATGTAAACCTACTAAAAATACCTTCTTGGTACTTACGTATTATTGCAACCAGATTTCCGCGGTTGCAAAAATCGCCTCGTTCACTACAAAGGACTACATGAAACACTGTAAGGTGTTATTCCATGTCCTTACTGGTGACTAACAAGTCAGGCTTACCTTCAGGAACAGAAATTATTGATAAAGGCATCTTCCTTTTTTGAGTGCATTACAGACACACGCTTGAATTGTCATGGATGCTCTGTGACTGAAGGTAAGCCCCTTAAAATGTTACATGGTGTGTTGCTTTAACAGTACAGGCTGTTTTTTGGACTGTCATGTTCGGACAAAACCAGATAGTACTTCATTGATTATTGATGTCAGTACTGCTGCAATGATGTTGATTGCTCTTTGTATGTTTCTCTGTTTGTCTGTGCTGTGAATTTCTCAGCAAGTACAGTTACTCCTGCTTCTAAACAAACTTATTTTCTGGGAAAGCTGCATGTCACGGTACATATTTCTGAAAGTAAGCTAAACAGAGTGGTTTGCCACTCACATTAAAATAATGGCACAGCTGTGATGGGGAAATGTAATTATTACCGTTATTTGACTGCATTTGCTGGCCGGAAAAAGGGAATATTCAGCAGCTGTAGTTGCAATAAGCGGCATGCTGTCAGTACACTGCATAAACAAACAGCAACACTAGGTTTTCTACATTTTATTGATAACAGTTCAGAAAACAGCATGTACTGTTAAAGAAAACACACCATGTTACATTTTACAATCATAATGTAACATATTTCAGGATCAGGAACCAACCGGTATTCCCGTGAAAAATCTGGTTGCGATAATACGTAAGTACCAATTCTTTATACAGCATCATGAATGTAACAGCATTCATTTTAAATATTCAGATTGAAATGTATTTTTACTAGCTCAAAGTCAGGTGTAGAATTTCATAGGGGACAATTTTCTATCAAAGCATAACATCAACGGAATCTTTCTGTTACTTAAACTGATTAATTTAAACATATGTATATAAAAATACAGATGCCTTTTATAAGCAGAAGGTTGCATGAATGTTACAATATTATTGCTCACCCAGTGGTTATTAGGCACTAATCCTTCAGGACAAAGTTTCACAAGTTTTATATAATAATACCCTCAAAATTTACTGCTTAGATAGATAGATAGATAGATAGATAGATAGATAGATAGATAGATAGATAGATAGATAGATAGATATGTGAAAGTCTGTTGTTAGATACATGTGACATTTTAAGCTGTATGATTAGGGAACATGTTTTTGTAGTGAGTGATGAATCTACAGGTAACAAAATATGTCCATTAACCCATTATTTTGTATCTAACATTATTCATTCATTCATTCATTCCCTGGTTACCTGTTTACTACACTTCAGGGACAAGGGGAACCAGAAGCTGATCCCAGCACTTACTACATGCAATGTAGAAGAACTAATCCTGAATGGGATACCACCCTGCTGCATCATAAAACATTTGTCACCATTTTACTAATGTCATCGAGTGTTTCTCATCACTTTGTGAATGCCATCAACAGCCTGATCTAATTATAACTAAATATCCCATTACAGAAATTAAAGTAACACAAGTATAGTACTATAAAACATCCAGTAGACTATCCCTAAACGTTAAAGCATTAAAAAAATAAAAGCCAAGCACAATAACATTATTAAAACTTATAAGGATTACCTAAAACTACACATACAAAGTATGATTTCTACAAATCCCCCTCATAAAACCATAAAGCACATGTTTTTTACATATTAGTCTATTACTTAACATACATAAATACAAAGAAAGAAAGTAAATCTGATGACTTGCTGATATAACACATCCTCTCTTTTTCTCCAAATCAGCGCCTGCTCTGCAGTCATTTTTAGCAGCTGTGCTGGTACATTTTTGTTTCTTGTTTCTACAATTCAAGCTCAGATTTTGACCCATCTATCACTGATGCTTTCTCCATTCTAGGTGGTACTGGTTTCTGAATGAGCCATTTTTTTGACTGAACCACTTTCCAATTTAAAGTACCCAGAACAGCTTTTTAGCATTTATAATGTCAGAAATTACTTTTCCATGTAGCTGCTTTTTTTGCAGGTTTCTCTTAATCAAAAATGAATGAGTAAGTGTCAAATGTCTAACTACTCCTTCACTTCCACAGTAGTCTGTTGGCTTTTCCAGCATAACATGACACATACTGTAACAATAGCTTGTGTGCCCTTAACTAACTCTGAACTTTTAGCTGTAATTGAAACAGTGGCATCATTCTTAATTGCTGTATTTTTCAAAGGTCCACTTGAAGCAATGCTTTGCCCGGAAGGCACACTTTTCTTTATTAGTGAACTATTTCACTTTCTTTATCAACAGGATCTGCTTTTACAGACTGTAGACCTTTTATTTTAGCCTTGAAATCTGAAATGAGTCTTGATGTTTTGACTTTACGTTAATGAGAAACTGCATCAGACATGCTGCCTTCTAACCGCTGAAGTACCACAGTTACCTTCTTTGCTGAGTGTTCAGTTTTTGTTTTTGCTTTTTTTATTACTATGGTATCGTGCCTAGGTTTCAAAGATGCAACTGCCTTAGAACTTCTGTATGGGAATTTCATAATTCATCTTTAGACTTATCCTGTGCACGAATAACCTCTTAATAAATGGCAGTAACAATAATAATAGAGCCCTCTTTTTTTTCAAGCAGGATGGGGCATTCCTAAGTGGGAGCTGGAGTGATGGTAAACAAATCAAAGTGTCCATTGTTGAAATACATACATACATAAACTGACAGGTAGATAAAATGCTAGATACGTGTGTGAGTGTGTGTGTGTGCGTGTGTGTGTGTGTGTGTGTATATGTATGTGTGTTACTCACATGTGCATGAACACACGCACATATACATGTATATATACATATGTATGCATGCATATAATTGCATTTTTGCTTTGGATTAGACTTTGAAAATCTTGCTGTAGACTGCAAGGAGTATTTATTGTTAATCATTAGCAAAAATAATTAGTCCATGTTTATTTACTTGCCAGGCCCTAAGCATAAGTAACTTGCAGCTCAGCACAATGTGTTTTGTACTTACAAGCTCCATGAGGGCCAGTGTGTGTATGATTCAGGCAGATACTTGGGTAATACAGAGCTGCTGGCTAGGCCATCTGTCCTGCTGCCAAACATGCCATGTTGATTTTTTCATGGACTACACAGTTTTTGTGCACGGTGCACAGAAGATAGAGCAGGTCTGTTAATACAGCTGCCCTGTGCAGCTACAGCAATTTATGTAAGCTAATTAGCATTGTTTATTATCTAAGGAAACTCTTACTTGGTATACTAACCCTGCTCTACTGAACACACCTGCATCTTGAAATCATTGCAATATCAGGTTGCTGGTAGCAACAGCAGGCTGAATGCCAGAAGGCTGTGCTAAGCCATTCTGTATCCATAATAAGGCACCAAGCTGTTTAGTTATTTATGAGGGAGCCATTTGAAGTGTTCATTTTGAATCATGATTTAGGGTAAGCACAACTTGTGCAGCTTTTCCAGACTCATTTTGAGCTGATCAGTGTACTTGCTGAAGCCACATATTGTGTTCAGTGAAGGATACCTTGATCTAAGTGCTCATGAAGTGTCCTTTTGTTCCCTGATAATGAATACAATCTGAAGAATGTTACAGTGAATTTTCTTGTCGTTATCAGGGATAAACCACGTACTTAAGAGAAAACAAACAATTCTCACTCATTGTCATATGTTGACAATAATAATAATAATAAGAAGAAGAATTTAGAGTATAAAATTATAAGCTGATAAATACTTCTGACCATTAACAACACGTGTGGTAGCTGCAGATACGTGCACTGTTTTGAGTCATTCACACGTTTCTTATTACCTATAGTGCAGATAATTACTATAATATTTAAACTAAAAAAAATAGAAAATCAAAAAAGCTGCTGAGTATAGTACAACTATATGCACAGCTGTAATAACAGGCATTCATGCATGCATATAGTAATATTTAAACAGCAGAAAAACAAATTATGGTCTGTCTTGTGTGCCCAAGTGATGAAGATAGCTTCCTGCAGCTGCCTCTCCCCTCCTGCTCTGCCCCAGTTTCATTTATCTAACGACATTTCAAAATATTCAGTTATTTTTCTCTGTATTATCTAATGTGAGAGCCCATTCTATTTAACCACCACCCTTTCAGTTAAGTAATAATTTCAGATGTCTAGGTTGAAGCTAGATGCTTCAGTTTGAAATTTATAGTTTCTCCTACCCCAATCCTTACTTCTCATTTCACTTCTATCACAATTCCTGTTAATATCTTCATAGTATGAATGTTACTATACAGACATATAGCAGAAAGCTATAACAATGAATTACTTATAATCTTTTTTGAAACTGCGTAGAAATTAGAGTTTATTAAGTAACTTTGATCAGAAGTGTAATAATACTTGCAAAGAAGAGATCACTTTTTGAAAATTGTTGCCCTGATACACTCTGCTAACTCACTTGAGAGACACAAATCCCCACACTGTGTTCTGCCATCATTTTTTTATGGGTGCATTCATTGGACTCCTTCTGGATCTGACTTAAAACAAAAGAAGGTAGTACTATAGAATGTTGGAATTTCAACTGAGCAATAAGCATAAACAGTGTTGGATTTTATTGTACTTAAAGCAGGAAACAGTTGCTTTTGTACACAAACGCACATACACACACACACACACACACGCACGCACACACACACGCACGCATGCACACACACACACACACGTATATCTATGAATGTATTTATAAATATATAGAGACAGATAGATATGTATGTATATATCTAGCTCTCTCTTTACATATATATATATATATATATATATATATATATATATATATATAAAAAGATATATATATATATATATATATATATATATATATATATATATATAAAGATATATTTATGTATCTGTGTGTGGGTGTATGTATATATCTATATCTATCATCTGTCTATATATATATATATATATGTGTGTGTGTTTTATCTATCTACATATATATATATATATATATATATATATATATATATATATATATGCATTTCACAACTTATCACAGGATGGAGAAGATTAAATTCCTGGATATTGCTGTCTTCAAAAAAGAAAACTCCCACAATTTCAAACGACTTACTAAGGAGACCCACTCATGTCACCTTCTTTTTGCATATCTCCAGCATGCACACTGACATTACCAAGAGAAATGTAATTAAATCTCAGGGCTTGCACAATACTTGAGTGTTGGTGTAACTATTCCTCAAGAATATGGACAACCATCAAAGGGTGTGTTATTGAACGATGTAACCAATGGCTTTTAATCCTGGGTATCTTAAACCCCATTAAATCTTTAAAGTGGGTGAATCTTTCTTTGTGATAAATTGGGTACTCTAGCAATACCTTACCAAATACTGTTTGCATTTTTAGCTGAATAAAGACATACTGTTTTTTTTTTTTTTTATCTTTATTTCCATGAATGCATATTACTTCAGTTGCTTTGGTAGTAACATGTATACTGCCCTTTTATCGGCAAGACTATGCTGCTTGATTCAAGCAGTTATTGCAACTCTATGTAATCAATTAAGACATTGCACTTAATTAACTTTGCAGTAGCAGATTAACAGAATGCAGACTCGGCTATTCAAGAATATAATTTATTGCACCAAGAAGGGCAAACAGCACTCTGCATGGATATACCTCAGCCCCTATTTGGCATAACATTAATTGTTTCATTATGCAAACCTAAAATAGCTAATATAACAAACTTTATTTTTGTTCTTAAAGCAGAATTTTAATTTGATAACACTTCTTTGGCTAATACAACTAAAGTTTCTGTGACTTCCTAAAGAAAAAGAAACACTTATTTATTTTATATGCTTATAGGAAACTCTTATTACAATTAGCATCTCTAGTTGCATACTTTACACACAAATGCAACACTATTTAGAATATTTACTTTCATTTCTCCACTTTCTTTTGTGAGCTCTACCATGCTATACTACATACGAGGTGTGTATATACATACAGACATTTATATCTATATCTATCTGTTTATCTCTCTCTCTCTTTCTGTCCATCTATACGTAGATGGACTGCAGTGTTTTTCATTCTTTGGATTTACAAAAAAACGGACAGTTTTCCATTATGTATAGGAAGTCTACTTACAAGGACAATAAAAATATTTAGCTTCTAGCAGTAAATGAGGAGGATATCAGAAATCAAAACCGTCTATTTACAAGAGAGTCTTTCCACAGTTTTTGTTACTTGAGCTTTCCGTCTTATGAGTTCTCTTTCTCCTTTACCAATCAGGCTGAGTATTTCTTGCACCTCCACTAGTCTCTCTGTAATACTAAGGGCAACAGCTTTTGTACTTTTCAGCCTTCAGGGATGCTTCCAAGATGTTTCCTTTCAGCAGTCTTCTAGTCTACATCTGTATATCTCACAGAGGATATTACTGCTGAGGAATTGACTCCCCATCCACATAAAACAAAATTAAGCCCTGTCCGTATTCAAGCACAACTTAGATGCGTGAATGGGAAGAGAAAATTTATCTCATCACTGGTCCCTCTACTGCTGATGGACAGAAGCAGCTCCAAAATGCTTTATCCCTTATCCCCTTAAATTATCTATGGTATGATCCCAGTTATTCTCATTAGGGGTAATATATAATTATCATCCATGGGGTAGGTAAGGCTAATCTATAACCAAATGGGATAGATTATATTGAGCACAAAAAGGGAAATTGGCAAGGATTAAAAGGGCTCACAAGGGCAGCTAGCCTAATACTTAACTATGAACCTATCTATTTTTCCAGGTTGTACTTGAAGAGTGTGACAGAACTACTTTGTTTAATGTGCAAACGGAGTCTATTCTATAAAAGTGGCATTGCTGGGTAGG